>NW_024869058.1:0-276528 GCF_013358625.1 Macadamia integrifolia
GATGACATGACTAGTCTAGATACAATTAAATGAATGCTAAACAAGCCTTGAAATAAAGTCAAACGTCCTCTCCCCACTTACCTGTGGTGTACAAAGACTCATACCCGGTACGAGTGAGATCCGGTGGGAGAAGTGTAAGTTTTGGTGAACCTATCATAAGTGAATAGGGTTAGTATTTCACCACTTTGGGGTCAAAACTAACAAGATTTGATGAGAAAATCATGTTTAGAATCCTAAAAGAAGGTCGTACATCCGATTTGGGTCCATTCGGACGTAAAAATCACGTTGGGAGCCTCCCGGGTGGGTCGGACAGCCCACCTGTCACAGCCCACTGGTCTTAACAGGTGGGCGGGTTAGCCCGCCAGTAGTGGCCCGCCGGTGGAGGCCGAGGGCCTGCTAAGACTGACGGGCAGGTTGGCCCGCCAGTCGGCCCATCGGTAGGGCCCACCGATTGGCCCCGAGGCCCTGCCCTCTCAAGTGGGTGCCCTCAGGCGAGCCATTTGGCCCACCGGTCTTGGTGAAAAAATGTCATTTTCTCCAAAACCTTCCTCAACCTTTGGGGAATCAAATGGGGCTTTTCCAAACTCATTCTCCACACATTCAAGGTCTCATAAGATGGTTCTAACCTAAATCTAGGTTAGATTTAAGGAATGGAAGCCATCTTACCTTCTTTGCTCAAGAACTTGTTCAAAAACCCCAAAATCACTTCAAATCACCAATGCTCCTCCAACCGTGGAAACACTTCTTCAAATCCTTCAAAATCAACACATAAACCATCTATTAAACCTTAGATTCATCATCTCAAGGGGGATTTACAAGACCTCAAGAAACACTACCCAAATCAAGGGTTTTACTTGGGTATGGTGAAAGTTTAGGGAATATAGCCTTCGCTCACCTCTAAACGCAGATCTCGTGTTGGGGATCACTCTTCTAGTGTCGGAATGGGAAGATCAAGCCTTGGCGCCGCTTAAATCCATTCCTTCTTCCTCTTCCTCCCCTTTCTTCTTCTCCGTTGTCTTTTCTCCCTTATTTTCTCTCTCCTCTTTACTCTTTTCACCAACCACCCGAATGTCATAAATGAGAAAATGGAAAACTCATAAATGCTATTTATACTTTCTAAAACAACTAAGTAACCACATGGGTGGGTCACTCAGGTGGGCGGATGCGCCCACCTGTGACCGCCCACCTGAGGGCCAAAAATTGACCAACAAGTGTGATTTTGATGGAATTCGACTCTCAGCACGAATCTCACTCTTGGCATAAGGTATATTATACGTATGCGCTTTAGGATACGGCTACATACCTGCTTTATCCATACATGGCCTTATGATATGTGCATGTACACGGCTTGGGTACACCCGTCTCCTCTGGCACTGACTCGGACTTGTCCAGCCAATCGGTGTTCAAAGTTACCCTTGCCATCATGGTCCATAAGGAACCCGCCTTAACCCTCTCCGGTTCGGGTCCTGCATGGTTAAACCGGGTCAACCATGTAATTAGACCGGGTTTAAAAAGTAGGGTATCACATGAAGAGCGGAGACGAGGACCTTTCTAGCCCGTTTCATTTGATCTGCTTGGTATACCAATTCTTTTCCTTTATCATCTGTCACCCTAATTAGTTTTTCAGCAGACATCACATTAGCTCGATGGGCCGATAACAAATCCATGCCCAGTATAACGTCAAAATTCTGCATATTGAACTTAATGAGTTGTGCATCTAATTTCTTCCCACTGATTTCCACTGGGCACGGCCCATACACCTCCTTCAACTGTGTAACTTTACCAGTAGGTATACTAACAATCATCCCATGATCTAGGGTCCTGGGTGACATACCAAATTTCTCAGCAAATCTCTTAGATATGAATGAATGTGTAGCTCCTGAATCGAATAAGACATAGGCTGGTATGCCCGATATAGATAGGACACCTAGTGTAACAATGCATATAAGTACAATAGGTCATCAATAGATAACATAAGGAAATTTTGAAATTTAAAATGTACCTGCTACCACTTCCGTGCTGGCCTCGGCTTCTTCAGCTGATAGGGTATACATCCTTCCCTGTGGTTGATTTCCTCGAGTCAAGGGAGGTCGGAACGCAAAGGGCTGACTGGAGGGCAAGGCTGGTCTGACCTGACAGTCTTTAGCATAGTGCCCATAGGAATGGCAGTTAAAGCAACGGATCTGTGACGCCAAAACTGGGGCGGGGCCCCTCTGCACTTGACCCGTTGTAGATGGAGGTCGGGGCGGCCTTGGGCCTGTAGGCTCCGTACTAGTGTTTGGGCAAAAAGATGTAGAGCCCGAACCACCAGCTGGTCGAGGAGGGTAGCCAGATGGCCTATAGGGCTGTCTATATGTAGGCCCAGAACTATACGACACACGGTATGCCTTGAAGGAGTTGCCTATGTCCGAAAATGGATTTATCCTCTTCCACAATCCAAGTGTGAGGGACTGTTCTCCCTTCTGCTTATCTTCCATGGTCTTGGCCTTCTGCACAATCTAGCCATAGTCTGTCAAATCTAAGACCTCAAGTACAGACCCAAAGGATGCCTTTAGTCCCTTCAGAAATCTTGCAGCCTTCTCTTCAGCTGACCTCATATGCCTAGGGGCAAAATGGAACAAGCTTTCAAACTACTACTGATAC
Organism: Macadamia integrifolia; assembly: GCF_013358625.1. Lineage (NCBI taxonomy): Eukaryota > Viridiplantae > Streptophyta > Magnoliopsida > Proteales > Proteaceae > Macadamia > Macadamia integrifolia. The sequence goes on from NW_024869058.1 coordinate 2,644, forward strand.
TCAAGGATAGTCTTATTCCCTTGAGTTAAGGCCATGAATTCCGTCTCTTTACGGTCTCTGAAGCTACGCGGGTAATGATTGGCCAAGAACAACTCCTTGAACTATTCCCAGGTGGGTTCCAGATGTGCGGCCAACAATATAGGCTTAGAGGCTTGCCACCAAGAGTTGGCCTCCTTCTTGAGTTGCAGCCCTGCATAAATAAGTTTTTGTGCCTCGGTGCACTCAATCACCTCAAATATGTTTTCTAGCTCTTGGATCCATTGGTCCGGCTCTAGTGGATCACTTCCCACCTTAGAGAATACAGGTGGCAAGTTCCTCTTGAATGACTCCACTACCCTTGATGTATTATTCGTCGGTGGGTAATTGGGTACATACGCCGGATAGTAAGGGTATGGAGGGGGCACCACATATGGAGGAATGCTGAAGGGCGGAATTGGAGGTGTACCTCCCACTTGTGGTCTCGTACCAGACCCTACAGGCGGGTCCTGTGGAGTAAATATCCGGGGAGGTTGACCTGTTTGAGAAAGGTCTAACTGGTGTTGTATAGCAGCCATAAATGCTTGCTGCTGCTGAAGCATTTGTTGCTGGAAAGCCTGTTGTGACTGCTGGATTATGGTAGCAACATCACCCGGAGTGATGACCGGTGGAGGGTCCGGAAGTGTAGTCACAGGTGGGTCCCCTTGTGCCACACCCTGACCAAAGGTTTCTAGAGGTTGTGGGAGTGGGGTTTGCCCCATAGAGTGGGACCTTCTAGGATTCAGTGGTCGACCGACCGGACGAGGACCGCGTGAGGTACCTCGTGCATTGCTTCCAGATCTAGTACATACCATCGTATCCTTGCACCTGGATCATACCATACACCACATTGGTTAAGCACTTTAGAATTTATATCGGCACATAATCATATGCCATCACACAGGGTATTATAATGGATGATGTTTTGCAACTAGCCATAACTTAATCCCGAAAATAGAGTGCTAGTGCTAGTGCTTCAACAAGTAGTACGATGGTCCCACTCGACGATATGGTGCTAACCACACTTTTTTTTTTAATAATAATAATAATACCCCCACTTTTTTTTTCAACTTTTCTCCCAACCGGTGGGCTGCCATCGACGGGCAGGTTGACCCGTTGGTCGGCCCGTCGATCCGACCCGAGGTGGAACATGAATAGGGCTTTTAAGCCCTGTTTCATATGTTTTTCTCCCATTTCTTCCCTCCTTTCTCTCTCAGGCAATTTTTAAGAGTTCCTTGAAGCTTCCACTCATGATCTCACTCAACGATCCGGCGGATTTTGGGAAGATTCAACTCCTCTACTCTCAAGTAAGTCTCTTCCCCATTCTTCTTCTTAGAACGTGTACTTTAGAGGTAGAATCCATGTGTAGTCCTCAATCTTGATTTTTTCCGTGTTTCTTTCCATAGAACAATGATTCCATGAGAATGTGATGTTTTCTTTGTGATTTATTTCTAGTTTTAGGCTTTACTTCTCAATTTTTGAGAGAAAACCCAACCGTGCCCTAATTTTCTCTAATTTGGGGCTTTCTTCAATCTCTACTCTTTTCTCCCCAACTAACAACTCAAATGAATTTCCTTATGCTTGATTTGCACTTAAAAAAGTTGGAGAGATCATGGAAAGTCGTGTCTGCTTGAAATCCCATTTCTTTCCATGAAAATCCATCTCTTTTGTGTTGGGTTTCTTTGATTCTCTTTCCATCACTTCACACTTGTGGATTCCTTGCACCTCAATGTCATAATAGAAGCTTTCTTTGCATATTCTAGATTGTAATACGATGGCATTTCATTCATAGACATGCAGCTTCAAGCTTTAATCTATTGTGCGACTCTTCATTTTCTTATATTGCACTTGCACATTGAGATTTGGGGTTTTTCTACCATTCCTCACTTGCCATGCTTTATATGCCTTTTGTTACATTTCTGTTTTGCCATAATTTCTGTTTTGTCATTGGCCATATATTTCATCCAGACTTTCATTCATCCCTCACTTGTCACATTTTGTCACATTTCTATTTTGCCATGATTTCTGTTTTGTCACTTACCATGCATTTCATCCATAGACTTTCTATCATTTCTCACTTGTCACATTTCTGTTTTGCGAGAATTGGGTTTTGGGGCTTCCTCCTATTACTCACCCATCTATTTATTTCCTTTGTTATTCCTCTTCCTTACTTATCATTCTTTCTCCTCTTTTCTTGCCAGGATGTTCTCTCGCAAGGGCAAAGAACTCGCATCCTCTTCCACTAGGCGTAAGACCACCACTTCCAAGCGGAAGAGTGCAGGGACTAGTTCCCCAGCCCCTCGCCCAAGGTGACCAGGACAGGCCCCTATCGATCCTTCAGATTTCGATGAGGGACTCTTCCGAAGTTCAGAGGTAGCAGCCAACTGGCAGGCCTTCCTAAAGAGGTCTGTGATGATGGAGAAGACCGTGGTAGTCAGCGACTTCCATAAGGTGCAGCTTCATGAGAGGTTCACCGCACTGGGTTGGCAATCTATCCTCCACATAGACCGTCCGTGCTATGAGCAGCTGGTTCGTAGATTCTACTGTAACTTGGAGGTCTCTTACCAGTATGGAGAGTATGCGATAACTAGCATGGTGAAGGGGGTGGACATTTAGTTGACTGTGGACACCCTAGCTAGCATTTTGGGTATTTCTTCAGTTGGGCGGCATTTCTACAGTCCTCCAAGGAGTAAGCCCGTGGACCCATCCTTGAGTTTGGAGATACAGGACCTTATCTATGTGACCATCTGTGGCAGCAGGGAGCGTCCGGATTCCGAGACATCATTTTACCTAGAGGTTCGTGTGTTTGCCCATTTGGTCCAGTTCAACTTACTCCCCAGAGGAGGTCACCGGAACCAGGTAGGCATCATGGCAGCCTACTTAGCCTTCTGCATTTATAAGGCCTTAGAGGGAGGTGTTGAGCACTTATGCTTGCCTTACATCATCCTTAAGACTATGGAGCACCATACCTCACATCCCAAGGATGAAGGGTTTCCATATAGTAGGATCCTCACCAGGATCTTTGAGTTCTTTGGGGTGGACCTGAGTGGTGAGGAGGGGAAGACTCTAGCAGATAAGTTTGACAGGGGAAATCTATTGAGGATGGGTCTCCACACTCTCATGGATGTACCTCAGAGAGCAGGAGCTCAAAGAGGCAGGGATAGGTGGAATGCCCATAGGGAGGATGTTCCCATGGATGAGGAGACCAGTGAGGAGGATGAGGATTATGTTCCTCAGTGCGAGGAGTAGGATTTTTTGGATGAGGATATCCTCGAGGAGGAGCCTCTTGACTCGAGAGGTGCTGATCCGGGTTTCACGAGGGCTGCAGGCCCACAGCAAAGAGCCCCACCACCTGAGGGTGGTGCATTTTATTTTGAGGGCATGATGTCTTCTATGAGGGCCTTGAAAGAAGGGCAAGATCAGCTGCTAAGAAGACTGGATGAGAGTGCTTCTAGAGAGGAAAACACCCTAGTGAGGCAGGCTACCTTAGAGAGTTCCTTCCTCAGATTGGGCGAGGACTTGGATACAATGGCCAATGCCATTTCAGTGGATTTTTCCCGACTTCGGAGGGATGTATAGCTGGTGAACTCAAGGTTTGACTACTACGATCGTCGACTCAACGTTAGCTTGAGACCTAGGAAGGACGGAGTAATAGTATTGGACGATGACGATGATCTTTGAGGACTTAGCTCATCCGTCTACACCAGCTTCTCCCTTGTTTCCATGTTGTTGATCTTATTATATATTTCTTTCTTTTTTTATTCTTTGTACTTTATCTGTAATTGGACTTATTTATGGGGTGGTATGTCTTGTTGGTGGCTTGTGCTAGTTTTGATAACTTATCGTAGTTTAGTTGTGGTGTCATTGGTTATTTATGCTCAGTGATATATGTATATGTTGTCTATCAGGTGTTTGTGTGTGAAAATTTTTGAAAATCTTGTTTTACTCCGTTATGCTGCCAAAATTTCATTAAATTCGTACTCGATAGGTTATGACATAAATTAACTAATCTTTTATTGATTCCAAGTAACTTTCTCTCATGCACGCCATGAATGCAATAACTAAATGCAACCATTTTTATTACTTTTCTTTCTTTGGCTTTTAACTCTTTAAAGTTTTTTTTTTTTACCCAATCCCATTTCCTATTATAGATTCTATGGGGTCTATATGGTATGCTGTGAATGAATAGAGCATCGCGCTCTAATACCACCATTGTCACACCCCGTTCACACAGAACCAGACCGGTGACAGGGTTAACTCCGGTTAACCCAAACCTGCCAGGATCATCTGATACAGTATCCAACCACAGCATACTCACAACTAAGATAATGTTCAACAGTTCAGTGGAAGAATTAATTTACCTGTAAATATCCCCAATATACTTGATACCCAAATTATAGTACATAGATAAATACATGTGGGCCCGCAGGTATGATATTTACACAAAAAGAATACAATTTACATATCAAGTACACAAAAGGGATCATCAAAAGAACAAAAAAGTAACCCTGTATAAAGCCATTGTTGTGGTCCCACAGCACAACCCTCGCACGAGCAATCCACGCCGTGCTCTAATTCCTCGGGGACCCACCAATCCTCTTCAGGGAATTCAATAGTGGGGCCCAACCCTTGATCTTCAGGTTGGTGACCTGCAAAATCATCTAAAAGAGGTGTACACGTGGGATGAGCTCACTAGCTCAGTAAGTGAAAAGAAGGACCATACAACAGTCCACACAACAATCACAACCATATGCACTATATGCTATGTAATTCATTTTCAAATCACATCCACCTAAACAACATTACTATGTCTTTGGTTTAGTGCTACTACAACCACAGTGCGCGTATACTCCGGCTACGAGCCACGAACTCCATCCCACTATACGCCCATAGGGCTATCGGAGAAGGCCCACTGTGAGTACTCAAAAAAGTAAAGCATGCCGACCACCGGCTCTCAACATAAAAGTAAATGACAGAAAATAAAGGTGCTGACTCCAATAATTTAAAAGCAGTACGATTGGCCCTCTTAAATATACCACCGAGGTTGCCGACTATCCTAATGACCAGCCGGGCGTATGTCTAACCGCCACAGTGACCCGACAACCGCGACCACTGCTTCCCCCCGAATGGTAACCCAACACCTCAACCCCTGTCTGGAAGGGTCGTAGCACGGGAAGATGATAATCCTACACCGCATGCTCCTATATGACATAGTACGATTGCATAGTGCCTCTGTACGTCCCATTTCACGGGCCACCAATGCACTCGTTTCCAAGCCGACTACAGCATCTAGTCTATTAATGCATCATGCACAATGATGTCAACATTCATCATATAAGCACATCACCATTTGACATTGAGAAAAATAAACACAACAACATGTCATAATCATATGAGGATGACTAAGCTACACATAATTTACATGATGACATGGCTAGTCTAGATACAATTGAATGAATGCCAAATAAAATAAGGCCAAACGTCCTCTCCCCACTTACCTATTGGGTACAAAGACTCACGCCCGGTACAGGTGAGATCTGGCGCGAGAAATGCGAACTTTTGTGAACCTATCATAAGTGAATGGGGTTAGCATTTCACCACTTTGGGGTCAAAACTAACAAATTTTGATGACAAAATCACGTTTAGAATCATAAAATAAGGGTGTACATCCATTTTGGGTCCATTCGGACGTAAAAACCAGGTTGGGAGCCTCTCGGGTGGGTCGGACAGCCCACCCGTCTTGACCCACCGGTCAGCCTACCGGTAGGGGCCCGTCGGTGGAGGCCGAGGGCCTGCTAGGACTGGCGGGTAGGTTGGCCCGCTGGTCCACTCGCCGGTAGGGGCCCACCGGTTGGCCCCGAGGGCCTGTCCTCTCAGGTGGGTGCCCTCAGGCGGGCCATTTGGCCCACCGGAAAAATGTCATTTTCCTTGAAACCTTTCCCAATCTTTGGGGAATCAAATGGGGCTTTTTCAAACCCATTTTCCACACATTCAATGTCTCATAAGATGATTCTAACCTAGATCTAGGCTAGATTTAAGGAATGGAAGCCATCTTACCTTCTTTGCTTAAGAACTCTTTCAAAAACCCCAAAATCACTTCAAGTCACCAATGCTTCTCCAACCTTGTAAACACTTCTTCAAATCCTTCAAAATCAACACATAGACAATCTATTAAACCTTAGATTCATCATCTCAAGGGGGATTTACAAGATCTCAAGGAACTCTACCCAAATCAAGCGTTTTACTTGGGTTTGGTTGGTGCAAGTTTAAAAACATAGCCTTTGCTAACCTCTAAATGTAGATCTCGTGTTGGAGATCACTCTTCTGGCGTCGAAATGGGAAGATCAAACCTTGGCGCTGCTTAAATCCATTTCTTCTTCCTCTTCCTTCCCTTTTCCTCTCTCCGTTCTCTTTTTCTCTTCTTTTCTCTCTCCTCTTTACTCTTCTCACCACCGCTCGAGTGTCATAAATGAGAAAATGAAAAACATAATAATAGCTATTTATACTTTCTGAAAACCATTAGTAACATATAGGTGGGTCACTCTCCGCCCACCTGTGACCGCCCACCTGAGGGCCAAAAATTGGCCAACAAGTGAGATTTTGGTGGAATTCGACTCTCGGCAGGAATCTCACTCTCGGCACAAGGTATATTATACGTATGCGCTTTAGGATACGGCTACATACCAGCTTTATCCGTACATGGCCTTATGATATGTGCATATACATGGCTTGGGTACACCCATCTTCTCTGGCATTGACTCGGACTTGTCTGGCCAACCGGTGTTCAAAGTCACTCTTGCCATCATGGTCTATAAGGAACCCGCCTTAACCCTCTCCAGTTCGGGTCCTACATGGTTAAACCAGGTCAATCTAATTAGACCGGGTTTAAAAAGTAGGGTATCACAGTAGAAGCAGCTAACAAACAAGAACATCAAAGTCATCCTGTAGAACATGACAGAAACACACAAGGATTGGGTTGATAAGTTTTCCCTTGCCTTGTGGGCATACCGGACTTCTGTACGATCCTCGACGGGGGCAACCTCTTTCTCTTTGGTATATGGGGCTGAGACGGTTCTACCCATAGAAATCCTGGTACCATCCCTAAGGGTGCTTCTTGATAGTCAACTAACTGAAGGAGAGTGGGTGAAGGCCAAACATGATGAGCTTAACTTTTTCGATGAAAGATATATGAAAGCCATGGATAATTTAAAGAAATATCAATTGAGAATGGCCCAGACCTTCAACAAGAATGGCCCAGGCCTTCAATAAGAATGTGAAGCCTCATCACATAGAAGAAGGAGAACTTGTTCTTTGAGAACAAAAAGCCTCAATTCATGACCTAAGAAGAAAATTCAGGCCTAACTGGAGTGGCCCATTCACTGTCAAAGAGATTTTAATAGGCAAAGCTGTGAAACTCATAGATCACAATGGCAAAGAAGTACTGAGACTAGTCAACGTGGATCAAATCAAGAAATATTATGTTTGAAAGGGTGAATAGCCTAAACTATGTCAAACCTAATTCCTTTCGAGGGATACGTAGGTAACTTGACATGTGCGAGTGTGGTCTCAACCATCTAAAAGCAATAAATTGGTTCCTTGATTAATAATCAAAGTATCTTAAAAGATCATTATAGTTGTGTCCCCAAAGAATAACCATTTGGCATGAAAGGCCATTAGGTATCTATCATCCACCCATTGGTCCATCACTTCTTATCTAGAATTCCACCCCCTAAAAGAAAATCGCCACCCGATACTAGTTTATTAAGGCCAGTTTATTCCCCACCCTCGTTCAGTCAAAAAAAAAAAAAAAAAGCTTGATGCAGCAGTGGTAAAGGCTAGTTTGAGTCATTAGCTAATGAGTAATGCTTTGATAAATCATCATATCTCTTTGTTTGTGTTGGTTTCAGAAAAAACTCATGGGCTCATTGGATGAGACGTTGAGAAAATGGACTTTAGGCATAAATATGAGGGCACCAGGATTGTCGGAATCCATGAATGGGTCATTTCTTGGCCAAATTGGATGTGTGAAGCTACATCACCAATTACTCCGACAGATGCCTCAACATTAGGATGCCAACTTGCATGTATTTCGGTTTGGATTAACGAATATTTGCCCAACTCTTAAAGAATTTTGGGTTTGTATGCTATCTCCACTCAAAGGCAGTTTGTTCCAACCATCTTTGAAGAAAGATTGCTTAGAGGAAATTCAGGACTTCTTTGGACAGAAAGAAGGGGAGGTGAAGAAATTTTTAAGGTATGGGAAGATCGACATTCTGAAGGTGGCCCAAATCTTCATCCAATATCTACCAATGGGAGGAATCCATCAATAAAGATCACAGGATACTTATTTGCTTTGCATGATAGCTCATTATGTTCTTCGCACTCCAAGACGTGGTGCACCGTCCGTTCTGATTGTGGTAGTAAAATAGTTAAAGAAGGGAAGTGACATCATTCCTATGGTTCTTACAAAAACACTCAAGGGATTTGATGACATGAGATATGACCATAGATTTGGGCTAGATCATTATCAAGGGAGTCATACTATTTTTGAGATTTGGCTCCTCAAGAAACTGAAGTAAACCAAGCCATTAAAAGGAGGCCCACTTAAAGCTCTTTGCTACTGGGATAAGAGAGAAGTTCCGAAGATCAACCTTATCATTGATTGGGAGAAGTATCTACAGGAAAGAACTGTGCAAGATATTGCATGGAGGAGCCCAGGGAGGCCACAAGAAGATTTTTTGATGAAGACCCCTAGTTACAATTATGTCAAGTTAATGGGATTGACTCACACATCCTTTTATTTTCCTATGTACATCAGCCGACAATATGGGCTCGAGGAGACAGACCCAGAAGAGTTAGTGAACTTTCACCCACCTCAAGAATTGTCTCCCCACCTTATTACTCACCTATCCCACCTATGGTAGGAACATTGTTCCCCTTTTCATGTGATTCACTTCGTAATAGAGTGAGGAAGTATTTGGATTCTCGTGTAATCCCAATTATTCTAATTATAACTTAAGTTATGGAATTGATTATGCCTGAACATTGCAAGCAAACAAAAAACAAAAAAAAATATATTTTGTTTGTGCCAAAAGTAAGTTTTCATAAGATGCTGAAATAAAATGATGAACAAACAAGGTGAGCGCAAAAGAAAAAAGAAAGAAAATATTCATGTGTTTGTGTTTGCAGGAAATACAGTAAGAACAAATCCCTATAAGTCAAAAGTCATCATCTGAACCATGCTCTGACCCATCCTCATTGAGCTCTGGAGAACCCGCAAATGCTAGTCCAACCTGCTCCAACCTCTAGGTCAAGTCCTAAATCAGTGTGTCCTACCATGCAATCTCCCCATCCTAGGCAACTATCACCTCGCACAGGCAATAATGCATCCTCCTAACCATAGCATAAACCTCCGAGGACACCTGAGAAAGAGCATATAAGCCAGAGGAAATCAAGAGTTAATTGAAGGATGATCAGATACTCACATAATCATAAGGAATAGGCAGCCCAAGGGAAGCATCTACATCTGTGTTCTACTCCAGAAGATGAGGGAGACTAGGGTTGGCTACATTGGGATAGTTCCAGGCAGGGAAGCCACACAAGGGGACGTTAGCAACCCTAAGAGACCCACCTATAATGGTAGAGGATCCTCCTTGTGAAGGATCAGTAGCATTGGCATGCGACCGAACAGCAGAAAGATCTACACGTCACACTCTCCCCTGAAAGAACTTCAGTCAATACCAAAACAAAAAGGAATTTGAAGGAAATACTTAAGAAAGGATAACATACCACAGGACCATCAGGAACAAGAGGGGTGCATGCTGTCTCCTCCTTCAAGAAGGCTCTATAGTCCTTATCCTAATCTAGAAATGAGTCGTCCCCTAATCTGCCAGCCATATGCTCCATCTCGTCCATCAGGATGATCTTTGGGCAATGTATAGTGGGTGGAGGAAGACCGGGAGAAGGTTGTGGCTTGATATCAAACCATTGGGGTACTACTCTCTCTCCCAAATACCAGGCATGACCCCACATTCCTCGAAAAAGGACTCGGTGCTCGGATAAGTGCTTAACTAAGGTGAATCTTTCAAGATCTGGAAATACGAGGTCATAGAATGGTCTCCAAGTAACCTATGAAACCAAGGAGAAGTAAGTATAGTAGAAGATGAAAGGAATTTCAGTGTCAAACATGGCCCGTGTGTGAGGAATACGTGCAAAAAAGTGTAATTTCTAGGGATGATCGTGGGAGATTTATCGGTTTGATTTTGACATGTCATATATTGTCAGAATCATATTTTTGGATGGTCATCTCAACTAGATTCCTTCAGATATAAAAAGTCAAAAATTAGATCCTCTTCTCTCCTGCATGGGGTTTCTAGGGTTTTGGGTAAGGGACCATTTCCATCATCATCTCTATTGATGAGATGCCAGAAGTTGCATTCAAGATCAACATTTCCTCATAGCCAGAGGAGGGTGACAAAATTGGGTGTCTACAAAATGCCTCTCTTTGGCCGAGGCCTGTGCCAATGGCCAAAGGAAAAAGAAAAGAATGACCACATTTTGTCACTCAAAGCATATACTGCCGTCATCTTGCTTATTTATGACGGAGTTGAAAAATGCAACAGATAATATCTCTAGAGTTTTAGGACTTATCTGGGCTACCGATTGTGGGAGAGGAATTCGCTGCTCTTCTAATCATACAAAAAATGTTAGTAATTTGATCTTTAACTTTTCCTTAGCTGGGCTTCACATGTGCCAATTCAGGGATTTGGCCTTCAGGCTGGGTCTTTTGAACTAATCTGGACTATCTAGACTCTTCCCTTGGGATGTCCATTGATTATGACTATGTGAGTACCTGATCATCATTTTCCAATTAACTCTTGGCTTCCTTTGGCTGATATGCTCTTTCTCAGGTGTCTCCGGAGGTCTATTCTGAGATTAGGAGGATACATTACGGCTTGTGCGACACAATTGTTGCCAACCTATTTCATACTTTCCCCTTTTTCTTTTGCCTTTTTTTCTTTCATTACTCTTCTTCTTGATCCTTTCCTACATTCCTTAGCATGGGAAGATTGCCGCGTTGGACAGCCAAGTTGGTTCCAATGAGCGAGAAATCACACGGTAGGACATATTGATTCAGGACATGACCCAGAGGCTAGAGCAGGCTGGACTAGCATTTGTGGATTCCTTCGTACTCCATGGAGATAATTCAGAGTATGGTTCAGATGATGACTTTTGATCCATAGGGAATTGTTCCTATATTTCCTATAAACACAAACACATGTATATTTTCCTTTTTCTTTCTCCCCCTATGCTTGGTCATCATTTTATTTTAGCATCATTATGAATGAAAACTTATCTTTCATGCAAAGAAAATCTTTTCTTTCTATTTTATTTATTTAGTTATTTTTTTTACAATGTTCAGGTATAATCAATTCCATAACTCAAGTCATAATTAGAATAGTCGAGATTACACGAGAATCCAAATATTCTTCATTCTATTACCAAGTGAATTACATGAAAAGGAAAACAACCTTCCTATCATAGACAGAATAGGTGAGTAACAAGGTGGGGAGATAACTCTTGAGGTGGGTGAAAGTTCACAAACTACTCTGGGTGTGTTACCTTGAGCCCATATTGTCGGCCTATGTATGAGTCAATTCCATCAACCTGACATAATTGTAGCCAGGGGTCTTAATTAAAAAATCTTCTTGCAGCCTCCTTGGGTACCTCCATGCGATATATTGCATGGTCCTTTCCTGCAAGTACTTCTCCTAATTAGTGGTGAGGTTGAATTCTAAAACTTCCCTTTATCCTGGAAGCAAAGGGCTCCGAGTGGGCCTCCTTTTGATGGCTTGGTTAACTTCAATTTTTCGAAGAGCCAAATCTAAAAAATAGCAGGACTCCCCTAATAATGATTTAGTCCGAATTTATGGCCATATCTCATGTCATCAAATCCCTTGAATGTTGCTGCAAGAACCGTAGGGATGATGTCACCTCCTTTCTTAACTGTTTCACTACCTCAATCAGAACAAATGGTGCACCACGTCCAGGAGTGTAGAGAACATAGCGAGCTATTATGCAAAGTGAATAAACATCCTGTGATCTCTGTTGATGGACTCCTCCCATTGGTAGATATCGAATGAAGATTTGGGCCATCTTAAAAATGTCGATCTTCCCATACCTAACAAATTGCTTCACTTCCTCTTCTTTCTATCTGAAGAAGTCCTGAATTTCCTCTGAATAATCTTTCTTCAAAGATGGTTGGAACAAATGACCTTTGGGTGGAGATAACATACAAACATGGAATTCTTCTAAAGTTGGGAAAATTTCCACTAATCCAAACTGTAATACATGTAAGTCAGCATCCCAGTGTTGAGGCACTTGCCGGAGTAACTGATGATGTAATTTCACACATCCAATCCGATCAAGAAATGACATATTCATGGATTCCAGCAATCCTGGCACCCTCATGTTCATGTCTAAGGTCCATTTCCTCAACGTCTTATCCAACGAGCTCATGACTTTTCCTGAAACCAACACAAACAAAAGAGATATGATGATTTATCAAAGCGTTACTCATTAGCTAATGACTTAGTCAAGCCTTTACCACTATTGCATCAAGCTATTTTTTTTTTTACTGATCAAGGGTGGGGAATAAACTGACCTTGATAAACTGGTGCCAGGTAGTGACTTTTGGGGGGATAGAATCCTAGATGAAAAGTGACAGACCAATGGGTGGATGACAGATACCTAATGGCCTTTCATGCCAAATGGCAATTCTTTGGGACACAAACAATGATGATCTTTTAAGATGCTTTGGTTATTAATCGACGAACCAATTTATTACCTTTAATATGTTGAGACTACACTTGCACATGTCAAGTTGCCTACGTATCCCTCGAAAGGAATTAGGTTTGATGTAGTTCAGGCTCTTCACCTTTTTAGATATAATATTTCATGAGTTAATCCATGTTGACTAGTCCCGGCACTTCTTCGCCATTGTGGTCTATGAGTTTCATAGCTTTTCCTGGAAAATCTCTTTGACAGTGAATGGACCACTCCAATTGGGCCTGAATTTCCCTCTCTGGTCATGAATTGGGGCTCTTTGTTCCCAAAGAACAAGTTCACCCTCTTCTATGTGATGGGGCTTTACATTCTTGTCGAAGGCCCGGGCCATTCTCAATTGATATTTCTTCAGATTATCCATGGCTTTCATATGCCTTTTATCGAGAAAGTTGAGCTCATCGTGTCTGGCCTTTACCCACTCTCCTTCAAGTAGCTGACTATCAAGGAGCACCATTAGGGATGGTACCATGAATTTCACGGATAGAACCGCCTCAACCCCATATACCAAGAAAAAAGGGGTTGCCCCTATTGAGGATCGTGTAGAAGTCCGATATGCCCATAAGGCAAGGGGTAACTTATCAGCCTAATCCTTATGTGTTTCTGCCATTTTCTGTAGGATGACTTTGATGCTCTTGTTGGCTGCTTCCACTGCCCCATTGGTCTGTGGCCTGTAAGTGGTAGAGCGATGTCTTTTGATACCGAACTTAGTGTAGATCTTATTGGTTTTACCCCATAAATGGGATCCCTGATCTGATATCAATTCTTGAGGTACTCCATATCGGGTAATGATATTTTCTTAGATGAATTTGGCTACCTTAGCAGATGTGAGAACTGCATAGTACTGAGCTTCCACCCACTTGGTGAAATAATTTATGGCTACCAAGATGAACTCGTGACCATTGGATGCTATAGGTTTGACCTTTCCAATGATGTCAATGCCCCAAGTGGAGAATGGCCAAGGTGAACTGAGCGAATGCAACTCTTTTGGCAGGATGTGTATGATGTTAGCAAATATCTGACACTTGTGGCATTTATTAACAAAGTCCATGCAATCTGCTTCCATTGTGTTCCAGTAGTATCTCAGCCTGAGAATCTTCTTAGATAACATCTTGACATTCATGTGGGGTCCACAAAGACCTTGATGAATCTCCTCCATGATGGTTTTAGCTTGCTCCTCGTCCACACACAACAACTGTATTCTATCATAGGACCTCTTACATAATAGATCCTCTTAAAGAATAAACTAGGTGGCATATCTTCTCAGAAATTTCTTTTCTATATCAGTTGCTTCAACTGGGTACTTCCTTTCCCTAACGAAATTCACTATGTGAGCAAACCAAGACCAACCATCCATAATGAGAGAGTTCACCGAATTTTGATAAATAGGTCTACTTCTTTGTTCTACCAAGAATAGTCTGACCCTAGCCATGGGGTTGCATTCTACCATGGAAGCCAAGGTTGTAAGGGCATCAGCAAACCTGTTGTTGTCTCTCTGGAAGTATTCAAATGAGATCTTCTCAAAGTGTTCAATCACCTCTTCTAGATGTTCTTGCTATAGCTTCAACTTTTCATCTCTAGTCTTCCACTTTCTTTGCTTCTGGCAAATGACAATGGATGAATTTCCATACACCTTAATTCTTTTAACCCCAATGGTCAGGGCCATTTCTACCTTCAAACTCAGCAATTTTTTTGGTATAGGGAAAATCGAGGTGGAATGATGAAGGCAAATAAAGGACGTTAGGAGTGATAAGCAATATTCCCGCATCACACCCCTTTTGATTAGCCACTCCATCAAAGAATAACTGCCATTCATTAGTTGTGCCTTCCTCCTCCATTGTGGCAATTCCTTCATTGGGAAAGGCATCATCCAAAGATCTTCCATCTTCTGTGGGGTGGGCAGCCAAATGATCGGCTATGGCCTGTCCCTTGATAGATTTATGAGTAACGTAGGTGATGTCAAACTCTGATAGTAAAAGCAACCAATGGCCCATCCTTCTTGCTAAGGTAGGCTTCTCAAAGAGATATTTGATGGGGTCCATCCTTGAGATCAAGTGTACCAGATAAGAAACCATGGAGTGTCGCAACCTTTTCATTGCCCAAATCAAAGTAGCATAAGTTCTTTCCAAAGATGTGTACCGCATCTCATACTCCAAGAAATTCTTGGTGAGATAATATATGGCATGCTTTGCCCCTTCTTTTGTCTCCTTATGTGCTAGCAAAGAACCCATGGGGAGTATTCTCCCACAAACAGATATAACAGAAGCGGCTCTCCTTCCAATGACGGTGTCAATACTGGTGGGTTCATAAGGTATCCTTTGATTTTTTCAAAAGCTTGTTGGCATTGGTCATTCCATTCAGTGGGTTGATCCTTCTTTAGCAGCTTGAAAATTGGTTCACATATTGTAGTCAACTGAGTTATGAATCTACTAATATATTGGATATGATTCAAAAATCCTCGTATTTGCTTCTCAGTTCGTGTGTGGGAATTTCCTAAATTGCCTTGATCTTGATAGGGTCGACCTCAATGCCTCTTTCGCTCACTAAGAACCCTAACAACTTTCCCATTGTTGCCCCAAATACACACTTTTGAGGATTCAACTTCAGCTGATACTTCTTGATTCTTTCAAAGAAACGTCTTAGCACTGGAATATACCCCTACCGATCTTTTGACTTCACTATAATGTCATACACATAGACTTCTACATCTTTGTTCATCATGTCATGCAGTATGGCTGTAGCTACTCTCTAATAAGTTACCCCGGCATTCTTTAGTCCGAAAGGCATCACCTTATAACAATAGGTTCCCCATGGATTGGTGAAGGTTGTCTTCTCACGATCTTCTGGGTGCATGCTTATTTGGTTGTATCCCGAGAATCCAGTTACCCCGGCATTCTTTAGTCCGAAAGGCATCACCTTATAACAATAGGTTCGCCATGGAGTGGTGAAGGCTGTCTTCTCACGATCTTCTGGGTGCATGCTTATTTGGTTGTATCCCGAGAATCCATCCATAAATGATAACAAAGCATGCTCTGCCATTTTGTCCACTAATACATCAATGTGAGGTAATGGGAAATCATCTTTAGGGCTTATTTTATTAAGATCTTGGAAGTCCATGCACATTCGTACTATGCCATCTTTCTTTGGTACCAGTACAATGTTGGCCAACTATTGGGGGTATTTCACCACTTGTAGAAATCTTGCATTCCATTACTTCACAACTTCTTCTCTGATCTTCTCACTCCATTCTAGCCGCATTCTTTGGAGTTTCTATTTTACTGGCTTTACCCCAGGGTAAGTCAGCAGTCAATGCTATGCGATGTTGGGGTAGATACCAGGCATATCCTCATAAGACCAAGCAAAGACTTTGATGAATTCCTTCAAAAGACTAATCATTTGTTCTGCTTCTTCGTCATCAATGGTGGCGTCAATTTTTACCTCTCGAAGGCATTAGTCGGTTCCTAGATTAATAACCTGAGTATCCTCATAGATGGATTGGGATTTCTTTGGTTTGCATTGTTTTATTAATTCTTGGTATTTACTAAGATCATCATCAGAAAAGGAGGCAAGTTATACTCGAAATATGAGAGAAGGAGTAACAGACTCGACATACAAGGAC
Organism: Macadamia integrifolia; assembly: GCF_013358625.1. Taxonomy (NCBI): domain Eukaryota; kingdom Viridiplantae; phylum Streptophyta; class Magnoliopsida; order Proteales; family Proteaceae; genus Macadamia; species Macadamia integrifolia. The sequence goes on from NW_024869058.1 coordinate 19,121, forward strand.
TCTAGACTCTCCTCAAGAGGGGAGGTCGACACAGAATCATAAACAATAGACTCGACTACAGACTCGATAACTGGCTTGATACTTTTGCCGGGGGTATTCAAGCTGGTTGACTCAATAGCATAAGCAAACTTGATGTTTTCTCCAATGTTTGTCCAGTTCAGGAGTGGTTTAGTGGCTTGATGGATGAGGAGGGGTGGCAAAGGGCCTTCTTCTCCTTCTAAGAAAGTTACTGCTACTTCTTCAGTGGCACAATGGTTCTTCTGGATAGGTTCCCTCTTCTTCACGAATACCAACTGGTCAATCTCATGCTCTCGGAAGCTAAACTTTCTAAGGAGTGAAGATTGGTGGAGATTGCTTAGTCCCTTTTCTATGAAGTCTATCTTTTCAAGCCAGTTGAGGAATGCCATCCCATTACCTCGGTCACATCTTTGACCACCTTCACGAGTCTTACCGTTGCAATTGGTTCGGGCATAGTACATACAAACCATCTTCTCTATACTCTTCTCTGCTTCGCATATGTACTTCTTCCTCTGAAAGTATGAGGGTTGAGCTCACATAGCTCTTGAGCTCTTGGCTCTTGTAAGAGGGAACAAATGTGGATTTTCAGGTTCGTGGGAAGTTGTAGACTCCATGTGAGCCTTATCTTCTTTTCCCACTCTCTTTTCAGGAGGACCCGAGGACTTCGCAATTCCTTAAATCAGATTAGTGTCATGGGTTGCTAGAGGAAAACCCATCTTCAATCATTATAATTTATGCTATCCCAGTAATGCAACTGTCTTGATCACTCTCATTGACCAGCATTTTTTGTTGTCTACTTCATAAGTCACCCAGTCGAACTCGTCTTGGAAGAACACTTCAAATCCTGGTTGCATCTTGGCGGAGGTTTCATCAAACCACGACTCCATATTTCCACAAAAAAGGAAATCCTCTCCTTCTTTTACGAAGTACCCATTGAGAGTATGGTAGTAAGTGACAAAGATCTTCCTAGTCATTCTTAGTGCTTTTTGGTTATTGGTGATCGGAGGAGTGTACCCGAGACCATTCTTCCCATTGTTCATCGCCAAACTAGGCTGCTTTGGAACTCCTTTATGATATTTTCCTAGTCCCATGCTAGGAAAATATTATATATTCTTCATCATCTAATTCACTGGCGGACTCCAGATGGATTCATAGTCAGCTAGGATTTCCTCCTTTGGAGCTTCTTGGGCAATGGCCGCATAAGTTGTATCCAATTCAAAATCACTTAGTTGGACTTCTTGGTTTTGTTCTTCCCCATTTTCAATGTTGGCTAAAGTATTCACCACTTCAGGATCTCCGATTACTATGATTACCATTCCTTCATGAATGAACTTCATTTTTTTATGGAGACTAGAGGACACTACCTTCGTAGGATGCAACCAAGGCCTTCCCAAGAGCATGTTAAAGGTCGCCGGTATATCAATGACTTGGAAGTCAACATCAAACTTCACCAGGCTAATTTGTACGGCAAGATTAATGATGCCAAGGATCTTCCTCTTGGTATTGTCGTATGCCTATAAGGTCTGGGTAGTTGGCCTCATTTCTTCCAGGTTGATGCCAATACTCTTCTTCTTAAGTTGAGCCAAGACTGGGTTCTCTAGCTCTTTCTTTATGTTGCTAGTTCCCGCCTCACTAGCCCTTGACTGTTCTACTACTAAGGCCTTGCCTTTATAGTCATTTCCACTCTGAGTCTCCATCACATTGACAGGTTTCTTTACAATAATCTCTGTGGGATAGCAGTCTTCATCATCACTATTTTTTAGGGTGAGTATCCCTACTATAGAGACTTCCTCTTCTTCTGATTCTCCCTCCCTACCCGGAGTGGGAGGTCCTCCATAAATGTCAAGAGCCCTGGCTCGTAACTTTTTAACCGTATTAGAGAGCTCTTAGAATATAGTATGTACCGCTCTTGCGATTGTGTCATCTGGCCCTATTTCCTCCAGATTATTCAACTACTCACGATAGTAAAGGTCACTGATAGCTACTTCTCCCAACATGTTGTCAATTTCTTCTATCCTTTCCCATATGCTTACAGTGTTTGAGAATACCTCACACATCTTTTGTTCCATCTCAACTGGGGAGCTTGGTTCATCTAGATAATCTTGCAACGTCTTTCTAGATCCCTCATCACTTTTTGAGTCCAATATCGAATCATCTCCTTCCATACAAAGAGAAGGGTAAATGCCACCTGTCGGATCAGCTATCAGATGATCACCAGGGATAGCACAAACTAAGAAACAGGCTTGGTCGGATGTTTTAGGGAATAGTATTCTGACTCATCATCATTATCAATGTACCCAGGCCCTAGGTAATCATCCCAGTCTGGATACTCATCATCTTCCTGAGGTTTAGAGTCATCTCCATCCTTTTCATCTTCTCTCTCAACATCCTCTATATCACTCCCTATATGGATTAGGGACGTGTATTCTTTGATTTGCTCGCCTATTGCCAATACAGTTACTACTCTGAGAAGATCAACTGTAACCTCTTCAATTACTTTTAGATTGTCTTCTGAAGATATAGTGGGTTGAATTAGAGAAGTGGGATCACTCTCCTGGTCTTCTCCTAATGCATTTACTAACCCTATTGATGAAGTCATCTTTGGGGAATCCGGTAGTGCAATCATATCCTTCCAATTGTACCCGTCCATCCATCCTTCTTTTGGGTTATACACCAAACCTTGAGAATGGGATTAGTACATGGGTGATGAGGGATATAAAGTGGGATGGTATGAAGATGATGTAATGTGAGAGGTAGGATATGAAGATTGGGGCTGATAGGATGAGGAGGTTCCTTCACTTTGATGGTGGGGGGAAGGTTGATGATATAGCGGAGGCTGATAATATGGTGAAGGGGGAAGGTATGGTAGGGGTTGGTAATGTGTTGTGGTGGATTCTTCTATTGATGAGGAAGGCTGGACGGTGGGTGCCAGATCTTCTGATTCTTCTTCTGATGATTCTCTTTTTCTAGGAGTCCTCATGACTCCCACCCTTTGACTCATGAGTTTCCTGTAAGCATGGGCATTCATATGATTCTTCTCAGCTTTGGGTACCATGAGTTGAGTAGGGTCACTCTCCATGGTTTCTTCATCCAGATTGTTCACATAATTAGGGAGTGGATTAGTATTGACATTGGGAGGCTGCTTTACCTTGACCTCAATGATTCCCTTGTCTACCAAGTCCTGAATTGTATGCTGTAAACCCAAACATCTTTCAATGTTGTGTCCCTTTTGAGTGTGGTAGGCACAATATTCATGATCCTTATACCAAGTTGGATGCTACCGTTACGGGCATTTCCAAATCAGAAAACTACCTTCTTAGACCCGGGGCCTTCTGGGAGGGTGCATTTACTTGTATTATGAAGAGCCATGAGGAAGTGGCTGGTGAGACTGACTATTAAACCACATTCACCATATTAGTTTTCGGACTCTTTCCACGTCCAGATTGGGTGTTCTTGCTTGTATCTTGGGAGGATCCTTAATACTGGGCCTCTCTTAGAATTTTGTTCTCCACACGTGTACCAACGCTATTAAGGCATCAAAAGTTTGCAAATGTTGATGGTAAAGAACATCATAATAGGGCTTTGACAGGTTATCTATCAACATCTCCACTTGCTCTGCTTTTGAAGGCTGATCTACCATCTAGGTGGCCTTATCTCTGAACTTCATCAAGAAGGTGGTGAATCCTTCTCTAGGCTACTGTTTCAACGTCTCAAGTTTCTAACATTTCACATCTTCCTCAGTATTGTATGAGTACTATTTGGTGAAGCCTTTCACCCATGTGGTCCAATTCTGAGTTTGGGATGACTCCAACTGTATGAGCAACCTTAGTGCTGGCCCTAAGAGGGTTAGCATGGAGGCTTGCCCCATCTGGTTATCTACAAGTTGCCACGACTTGGCGATGCTGAGGAAGACTTTACGGTGAAACTTGGGGTCTCCTGACCCATCAAACCAATCAGCCTACCATTTTAATTTTTCTAGAATTCTTGCCCTAGAAAAGAAACTCATTTCATCTGACACTACTATTTGGCTTTCTGAACTCTTCCCTGATCGGAGCATATTTTCTAATTTCTCTAACTGCTTCCTGACTTTCGTTTCTCTGTCCATTTCTAGAGGTTCCATCCCGACGTGTGCTCAATTTCCTCTTCCTCGTCTTCCAACACTACCCTGGGAGAAGGGACCCTGGAATAGGCGCCTCACTGACCATTTGGATGGATAGGTGAAGATCCTCTTTGACTGGTTGGTCTGACATGCTCTGGTTCTCCTGAGTCAACTCAGGAAGAGTTCCCATGATAACCTGTAGCTCCATTCTGTTCCACATCTCTTGTAGTTGGTGCCAGCTCAGTTCTGAAAGGATTCTGCAATGTCAGCAAGATGTGAGTTATTCCTCTCTTAACCTCAGCCATTTCTTTCTGTAAGGTTTCCATAGGATGGACCCAGGCCTGTTCGGGTGATTCAGAGTCGTGTGGATCCATACCAACTGGGCTGTAATCACTTGGTAGTAGACAATCTCAGAGAGATGACGGAGGTGATATTGGACTTAGGCGAGTCAACCGATTACCCTGACTTGTCCAAAGGGACCGTGAAGAGTACTTGTGGTGTGAAATTGTGCCTGAACCAAAAGTGACTTATTTTAGGATTCTTGAATTCCCAACCCCATGTTTACAAATTAACAACCAATAATCCATCCAAAGTTAGTCCGCTTAATGATAGGGGTGAATAGGGTTTGATGGCCCTGGTCCACCCAATGTCATAAGCGGGAGATTCATGCAAATGGCTTGTTAAGAATATTCCCATAAGATATTTCATGTAATAAAGTCATGCTTTCCTTGCTTTTTTCCCACTAGATGTCCTTCCTCCTGATTTTCTCGGGACTTCTCGGGACTTGATGTGACTCTGACGAGATTGCCCCTAAATCACGTATCTAGACATTCTTCTTAAGGAGGAGGGACACCTTTTATTCGAAACCCACTTAGGAAAACAATTCTTTATGTTGAGAATATAATGTAGGAACATTCCTTTTCAAGATCACAAACAAGTTCTACAATTAGCTTGTGACGCTCCTAGCTACTTCATCTATTTCCTACATGATGCGAGCATATGGTGGACGCAATAGGACCGACAAGGCTTCCTTGATAGGATCTATATATGCAAGGTATATGATCCTTTTGATATACCCGTAGGTATAAGAATAAGGGGGTGACTTCCTTTCCCATTACTCGTGCCTACACACGAGGTTAAGCAACTGGCCACAGGGTGGTGGAACCGTGAGTGATTGTTTGAAAAAGTGTAATATAGGGTAATCATCATTCGATCTCAGAATGCCATAAAGTGCATGGACCTCCCCGAGGGTACTGACACAAATACAGACATCCTCACTGTTTGATGACGCATTCGATCTCAGAATGTCATAAAGTGCACGAACCTCCCCGAGGGTGCTGGCACAATTACAACATCCTCGCCGTTTGATGATACCTTCCACTCTTGTATAGGAAATGGGTATCATTTTCTCTCAGAGTACTCTCCATGACATGCACTGACCTCCCCGAGGGTGCGACCATGATAGGGAGTCCCTTGCCAAATGATTTCACTTCAAGCACGATGTATGATATGGTTACTGAATACAATTACAAACATGGGGTTAGCCAAACATGTTTTCAAACAAATGTAGTGGAAAATGGTCTTGCATTTAATAGTAGCATCTAGTGTCAGAAGCTTGACATTTAATCCTCAGTGGAGTAACCACTGTGAGGGTAGTGGCCAGAGATGCCTCCGCCCTTTTGTGAAAGGGGCTGGTGTTGATTCTGTCCTCTCTCCTCTCTTTCTCCTTTTAATGAGGGAGAGGTGTGTCATGTGTGCTTTACTTACAGGCCCCACACCGCTGTATCACAGCTCGAAGGTACGTGGAGGCTTATTTTGTAAGAGTATAAAGTTTGTCATTCGAGACGAGGATATGATGATGATCCAATATGGGGATTGAGATCATATAAAAGGGTTTGGAGCCACCACCTAGGATTTTGGGCCTAGGACCCAGGGGTGGGCCCAATTCTAGAGAAAAGAGTTCAAAAGTTGGTCTAGTCCAGAGATTTAGGGTAAGTGTCTGGTTATAGATTTGGGAAGGTGTTAGGCACCCAATCTACCCGGTTTAACCGGTCTTCCTACTAGATGCTTAAGAATGAATATTTTCCACGATTATTCCGATTCCATATGTATGGCTAAGTTATCACACATATATACATTGACTGAATTTAAATAACTATACACGCTAAAAACATAATTAATATAAGGTCTACATTATGGCGATTTGGTTGAGAAAATATACCTAATCTTAACCCCTGTTTCGGATCAAGAAGGGTGGGCCCCTGATTAGTACTGGCTCAGACTATCTTTCGAATTCTCCTGGCTCAGGGGAAGATTGTCTTCACCTCCAAATTCCTTTCTTGAGAGATGTTGATTGTGTTGATATGCACACAGGGTTCCTGCTAAGAACGATTAATTTTGAATTTGGGTTCAGACAGAACTTCGGCTAGGGAAAGCTATTTTTGGGCTTAGGATGTGGTGGCACACTGACAGAGCTTCTGCTGGGGATAGGCTATGGGAGGGCTAGGCTGAGGTGGTACTCCGACAAAGCTTCCGCTGGGGATAGGCTAGGGAGGGCTAGGCCGAGGTGGCACTCGGTAGAGCTTCCGCTAGAAAAGGCTATTTCTGAAAAGATTTCAGGGGCACTCGAACAGGTCTTCCACTGGGAATGGCTATTTCTGAAAAGATTCTAGTGGCACTTGGATAGGGCTTCCGCTAGGGATGGCTATTTTTAGAAAGAAATAGATGGACCTAAAAATGGACTGAAGATCTCCAAAGCCCCGATAAAATTTTGAAGATCCAAATAGAGTTTTGGATCTTAACAAAGATCTCTCTATAGACCCAAAGAACCTCAAAGGGGGGTTTCTACTTTGGGTAAAACTCAAGAACACTCAAAGGAGAGGATTGAAGAATAGACTACTTTTGGAAAAAACTGGATCGGACTAAGAACTTGGATTGAAGATCTTCAAAGTCCTAAAGAACACTTCAAGGATCCAAACAAGATTTTGGATCTTAACGAAGATCGCTCCAAAGACCCGAAGAAAATCAAGAGGGGAAGGGGAGGAGAGTTTCACTACAAGGGAGTGAGGTGGGATTTTGTTGTGTAAAATCCAAAGGAGGGGGTATTTATAGGTTTTTCTGGCCAATAGGAAGGAGGGAACCTCTTTGTCTGACAGACAAAAGGGGGGTTCTTGCCTAAAGTGGGTGGAGAGGGCTTTTGTCCAATGGGTAAAAGAGGGGTTTTTGGGAGAGAGAATCCTTAGAAAAAGGGTTTTTTAGGCTTAAGTGGGTGAAGAGGGAATTTCTTCACCCACGGGGCCAAGGGAATATCAATCCCAGCCATTGATGGCGGTGCGCAAGACTAGGTCAAAGTACACGGTGCATGGTCAGTATAGGAGGACAAGCAATAAGGGCAATATCATAGGTGTGCGACGCATGGCATGTGGGTAGTGGTACGTGGGTGTGAGCTAGGCACATAAGTGGGCACAAATTGGGCACAAAGGGGGTGTGGGCAGTATGGCATAGGTGGGAAAAATGGATGGGCAGCATGGCACAGGTGGACACAGGTTGGGCGGGTAGCATGGCACAAGTGGGCACAAGTTGGCCTGCCCGTGCGGGCTGGCCTGTGCATGCGCATGGTGTGCAACAATGGTGTGCGGGACATGTAGCAATGGTGTGCAGGGCATGTGTGGGGATGTGTGGGGGCACAAGCAAGGGTGTGCAGGGGCTCAGCCTAGGGTGCGTAGGGGCACGCGTAGGGGTGCGCTGGGGCACGAGCCAAGGGGAGGGTGCGTGGGGGTGCAGCCAGGGTGCACGGGGGCATAGGACTATGTCCACGGGGGTGCAGGCTGGCTTAGTGCAGGCTTGGTGTATAGCTGGCTGGCACCATGTGCTACAGCCATGTGCTGCTAGCCAGCGCATGCTATTCTCTGGGGATAATCACGGGAGATCTAACGGTCTAATTTTAACATTCCATATATCGTCGGAATCGTATTTCTAAGCACTATCCATCCGTATGGTCATCTTGATCAGATTCCTTCGTATATAAAAAGCCAAAATTGGACCATCTTCTCTCCTACGTGAGGGTTTCTAGTGTTTTAGGTAGGGGAGTGTTTTCAGTTTCTCTGGGTGGGTAGATGATGAGTTTTAGGGTGTTTAGGGTAGGTAGGGTATTTTGTAGGTTTCCAGCAGGATTGTCCATGTGTGCGGCATACATGTGGGAAAGTATAATTTTCTGAGGATGATCACGGGAGATCCGTTGATCTGATTTTGATGTATCATATATTGTTGGAATCGTATTTACGAGCACTATCCATCTGTATAGTCATCTTGACCAGATTTCTTTATATAAAAAAGTCAAAATTGGACCCTCTTTTCTCCTATGCGGGGTTTCCAGGTTTTTGGGTAGGGGAACGTTTCCATCATCATCTCTATTGATCGGAAGCCAAAAGTCGCGTGTAAGATCCACATTTCATTATAGCCAGAGGAAGGTGACAAAATTGGGTGTCTACAAGGATCTATGTAATGTGCCCCTAGATAGAGAGACTGAATTTCGTATTGATTTGGTACCTGGGGCAGGACCAGTGTCATAAGCACCCTACAGGATGGGTCCTGCTGAATTGAAAGAGTTGAAGGAACAGTTACAAGACTTGTTGAAGAAGAGTTTCATTAGACCCAGTGTATCACCTTGGGGAGCCCTATTTTTGTTTGTGAAGAAGAAAGATGGGAGTTTAAGGATGTATATTGATTATCGGGAGTTGAACAAATTGACAATTATGAACCCGTATCCGCTTCCCCGCATTGATGATTTGTTTGATCAGTTGCACGGAGCCAATACATTCTCTAATATTGATTTGAGGTCAGGGTACCACCAATTGAAGATCAATGAGACTGATATTCAGAAGACAGCTTTTAGGACTCGGTATGGCCCTATGAATTTGTGGTTATGCCATTTGGACTGACCAATGCACCAGCAGCTTTTATGGGACTGATGAATAGAGTGTTTCATGATATGTTGGATCAGTATATCATTGTCTTTATTATAATATTTTGATCTATTCCAAGAGTAAAGAGGATCATACAATTCATTTGAGGTCAATGTTACAAAGGTTGAGAGAGAAGCAGTTGTATGCAAAGTTTAGTAAATGTGAATTTTGGTTATCACAAATGAATTTCTTGGGACACATTGTATCTACTAGAGGTATTGAAGTTGATCCTAGAAAGGTGAAAGTAGTGTTGGATTGGGAGTCTCTAAAGACTGTTAGTGAAATTAGGAGTATTCTGGGCTTAGCAGGTTATTACAGAAGATTCATTGAGAACTTTGCCTGAATTTCTGCTCCTATGACCCGATTGACCCGAAAAAGGGTTAAGTTTGAGTGGACTAAAGAATAAGAAAACAATTTTCAGGAACTGAAGAACCGACTGGTAACAGGTCTAGTCCTTGCTATTCCAGATGGTACATCAGGGTTGGTTGTATATAGTGATGCATCCAAGCAAGGCTTGGGATGTGTGTTAATGCAGAATGTAGGATAACTGCTTATGCCTCTAGGAAATTGAGATATTATGAAAAGAATTATCCTACACATGATCTGGAATTGGCAGTAGTAATTTTTGCACTAAAAATATGGCATCACTATTTGTATGGAGAGAAATGTGAAATTTATAGTGACCATAAAAGCCTTAAGTATCTCTTCACCTAGAGAGAACTGAATATGAGGCAAAGAAGATGGCTAGAATTACTGAAAGATTATGACTGCACCATTCATTACCATCCAGGGAAAGCCAATGTAGTAGCAGATGCTCTCAGTAGAAAACACAAAGTTACTACATTTGCTGCACTTACAGCTAACCTTATGCTGATTGAAGAGGCAAGAGAGTTTGGTTTAGAGGTAATTGTGGAAGTGGAGACACCTGAAGATATAACAGTTACCACTCTTACTATTAAACCATCCTTGTTTGAGCAGATCAAGGAAGCCCAGCGTAAAGATGATATGTTGAGGAAAACCATGGATGTTATTAATGATGGAAGACAGAAGGGTTTGAGTTTTACAGTGAAAGATGGAACTTAGTGGTTTGATGAAAGATTGTGTGTTCCAAAGGAAGAAAAGTTGATAGAGATGATTTTGAGTGAAGCTCGTAGTTCTCCTTACTCTTTACGTCCTGGGAGTACAAAAATGCATAGAGATCTAAAGAAAACATATTGGTAGCATGGTATAAAGACTGATGTAGTTGAACATGTGGCAAAGTGTATGAATTGTCAACTGGTGAAAGCATTGAGACAGAAGCCACATGGGTTATTGCAACCTCTTCCTATACCAGAGTGGAAATGGGAACATGTTACCATGGATTTTGTGACAGGACTACCAAGGACCAGGAAAGGAAATGATACAGTTTGGGTAGTTATTGATAGACTGACTAAAGTAGCTCATTTTATACCAATAAAAGTATCTTACTCCATGGAGAAGCTAGCTCAGTTGTACATCGATAACATAGTGAGATATCATGGTGTGCCTATCAGTGTTGTTTCTGATTGTGATTCCTACCTCACTTCTAAATTTTCGAAATGTGTACAAAAGGCAATGAGAACTAAACTAAAATTTAGCACAGCATCTCATCCTCAGATAGATGGGCAGACTGAAAGAACAATCCAGACTTTAGAAGATATATTAAGGGCCTGTGTTATAGATATGAGCTACAGTTGGGATAAGCATTTACCATTAGTTGAGTTTGCATATAATAACAGCTGTCAATCAACTATTAGAATGGCACCTTTTGAAGCTTTGTAAGGAAAGAAGTGTAGAACCCCATTATATTGGGATGAAGTGGGAGAAAGAAAAATTTTAGGACCTCAGCTGGTACAAACTACCTATGAAAAGTTGGATATAATTAGGGAAAGAATCAAGGTAGCTCAATCCACACAGAAAATTTACACAGACAATAGAAGAAAGCCTTTGAAGTTTGAGGAAGGTGAAAAGGTATTTCCAAAAATTTCACCAATCAAAGGCATCAAGAGATTTGGAAAGAGAGGTAAATTGAGTCTAAGGTATATAGGACCATTTGAGATTCTAGATCAGGTTGGCAAGACAGCCTACAGATTGGATTTACCTCCAGAGTTAGATTCCACAATGTGTTCTACGTCTTTATGTTAAAGAGGTACATTCCAGATCCTTCACATGCATTGCCTACTGTTGAACCTTCAGAGTTGGATGATCATTTAAGCTATAAGGAGCAACCTAAAGGAATCTTTGAAGGAATACCAACTCTAGAGTCGAACCATTCCATCTATTCCTGTGAAAGAGAAGTTCCTAGAACTGTTTAGTTTACTAGGTAACTCTTACAAATTTCGAGGACGAAATTTTTTGTAAGGAGGTGGGAAACTGTAACACCCCAAATCTCACATCTTTACATTGACTGTGAATAGGCAAGAGTAGCAAGCTGGAGAGCTTGGTTGGCAGCATTGGAGTGCCAGGAAAAAAAGAATGGCCCAACATGTACTGTGCCTTCTGCCAATAGTGTTGGGAGAAATAGCAAGAAAAGTGGGCCTATAGGTATTTATTAACCTTTCTTAAGGGACAGTAATAAAAAGGGACTACACAGACTCTAAGAGAGCAAATCTGGCTCAATAGGTGTAGAGTTCTAGAAATGACAGGCCGGCCTGTTGACTGGACAGACTGGTCAGGTTTGACCAAATGGGTCCCATTCTTGGAGTCTTGACATGTGGACCCATTTCTATGGGTCTGATGTGACTAAGAAGGATGAATAATAAAATAATAGAATTAAAAATTATAAAGTAAAGATGGGTACTTATAAGTATTAATAATATAGAATGTAAGTCAAATGGTATCATATATATATCTGAATATATAATATTATATATATTATAAGGTAGTGGGAATATAAAAATAAGTTAAATAAGGAAATTATGAAATTAGAAGTTGTAATTTAATATAGGTAAATAATGTATAAATCTGAAATTTGAAATTACATAATATAAGTATTAAGGGCTTACTTATACATATGTTATAATATATTATATAATATACTAGTTAGTGGATCACTAAGGGGTTATGTTCGTGGGCCACTAATGGGTGTTAGTTGGGCTATAAATTGCCTCCATTGACCATATGAGGCTCATTTCTCATCTTTACAAGTTCTGGACTGCAACAAGAAGAAAGAGAAGAGAAGAAGAAGAGAAGAGAAGAAGAGAAGGGAAAGAGAAGGAGGTTCGGCTAGAGATTTCAGTCATTAGGTCTTTGATAGAGGGTTCAGCTGCAAGGTAAGTTCATCTCTTACTCATGTTAACATGTAATAATGAGTAATTTCAGAAAAATAAAAAGGATATAAATCGATTCTATGCATAGGAAGAGAATTCAAAAATTTCAGCAAGATCTTTGCTATTTGGAGTTTAATTTCTTGGATTCTTGAGGATTGATGAAATGCACGAAGAGTGTATGAAAGAAATTCATAATTGGAGTCAAGACCATGGCCGATTGTAGAACATGATATGACAATCCTTACTCAGCTCTTAAAACAGTAAAATTTCATGAGAAAGAAATGAAATTTCAGTTTCATTTTACTGTTCTAAGGACTAAGAACACATGCAAAAAGAAATTGATGGAAGATTTACGCATCCATTCTCTAATTGAGGTGTGATCATCAAATTTGAGGAATCCTGAAATCCCATTTTAGGCTTACTGTTTAAAGGTTTTATGATATGGATTTTACTGTTAATGATCCTAATGGTGCATGCAAGTGATTTAGGTTTGATCCTTCACATGTAGAGTGAGATTTATGATGAAATCTAAGCATGCAACCTTAGATTGGAGGTTAAATTTTGATAGTTTGATTTTATGTCACCTATGTGGATGTAATCATGTGAATTTGAGGTCTGATTCTGAAATCCTCTGCTGAAATGGGTAATTGTAATTAGTAAGTTGAAAATAAGTTAATGGTGGACTAAGAAAATAGTGAAATTAAGGTGATACCTTCACTGATGTGAGCTTACAGCGAAGAAACAGGGTACTGATGGCTAAAATAGAGGTGAGAATCATTAAAGAAGGTGGTAGAATTGATTTCTGCAGAAATTTGACCAACCTATGGGAGATCACAGGTCGGCCGGTTGGACCAAATCTCTCTAGCCGGCTAGGATTCCAGAGGCTATATTGACCTGAGTTTTTGACAGTAATGCATGTGGATGAAAATGAACCTATAGGGCCTATTAGGGGGAATTTAGATACTACTATTGAGGGTGATAAAATTAACTTGATTTTTAATATTGGTATGTAATTTCTGATTTCTAGGAATTTCAAATAGCTGTGAGAGAGCTTGTTCTACACCAGAAGGAGAGATAGTTGGTTCTGATTTTCATTGTGAGTGGGTGCCTCTCTATCTTACTTTTTTTTGTGTGTTTATTATTGTTGTACATGCATCACTGGTTGTGTTGTGCATATGGTTTTATTTTCTACATTTGCATTTACTTCTGCCTATGTGGTATGATGAAATGATGGTGATGGAAACATGGAAGGTAAGTGAGATGGGTCACGAGCAAGTGCCCATGTATATATGTGTGATATGAATGAATTGATTGTGCATCATCTAATATGCTGGTCAGATATCTCAACCATAAGTGCTACACTCCTTGTCCGTAGGGGTTAGGTACGGACTAATCCCGACATATGTGGCTGCCTGATCAGCAGTGCAATTGGTGATGTGATGTGTGTGATATCAGTTGTGGATTTGGATAGGATACGATGTACTATATGCCTGGTGATGATTTTTATACAAGATTACCCTCTAGGGGTTAGCAGGGGGACCGAGGCTCTGACCATGACCAGCTGCCTCCTACCTGCAACAAGCTTGTATACCGGAGAGCCCAACGTATAGGGTAGGGTTTCTACCTCTGTTGCGTAGCACTATGCCCATAGGTGATGAGACTTAGTAATGGACTAGGGAATGAGAATAGTTAATTAAATAGATTCATGAGCATCATTCTCTATGTGTGGACCATGCATTGCATATAGATGCGTGTGTTTGTTCCTCCCCACCCCTCATCGAGTATTACCAGTGCTCACCCCCCTTTCCTTTGATCCATAGATGAGGAGAGCAGTCACCTACAAAATTCTAGTTCTGAGCATGATGCTATGGCTATGGATCAGTTGGCTTGTATATAGGATTTTGATGATCTCGGTCATGGACCAGATTGCAAGTGCAATGAGTGTGTCTATGGTGGACAATGTTTATGAGATCTGATGTTTAAAATCGTTCTTTTGTGTACGTATGGATGGTTATAGAAATCAGTTTTGGTGGATCAGATTACAGGTGGAAGACTTGTTATGTTTGACAGGCGGGAGATACATGTTGTGTAATTAACAGGTGAGAGAGAGATGTTAATGATATGATAGGTGGGAGATTCTTTTGTGTGTATACTTGGATATATGGATTACTGTAATATAATGGATTATTGTCTATAACATGTGGATCATTGTGAATCTAATATCAGGTATCACATAGATGCACTAGGTGAATATTAGCTTTATTTGATTTTAATTATCCGCTGTGAAATTATTATGATTCCGATTTTGTGAACATGAGGGATGTGGTGTTGTGGACTCTCCTAGAGTAGGATTCTAGGGTAAACAGGCTGACTGGGTATGGTAAGGTATCCAATGGCGGCATGCCGTTGCCATATGAAGGTATGACACCCAATCTCTCAATTAACGTTAGGTATAAACAAGTAAAAGAGTAACATTTAATCTCATATTAGGCTCATAACAGGGTTTCTAGAGAATTATTGATTGAATTCATAAAATAAGAATTGAAACCGTTCCCTATTCTAGGGCTTAACAAGACTGCACTTCATTTATCCACTATTCAGCCCCAATTTCATATATTGCTACTGAATTGGTGGAAACCCTAGGGTTTAGGGTTTGGTAGGGACAGGGCTTCTACCAATTGGGTCCTCAGTAGCCCACAGAATTTGGGGCATCTTCTACTAGGTAGCTATTCTACTCACAGGGGTTCCCTAGCAATAAGCAATTGGGTAGAACCCTAGTGCAAGCTATCCAATTAATGTAAAAAAATCCAAACTAATCCCTACTGTGCAGTAGGGAGTCCACTCACCTGGGGGCAGTGTTGGTCTAGTAGCAACCTTAGGTGAAGAAGTTCTCTCTTTACGTCCTCTTCTTCCTTCATTTCCTTCTCCTTCCTTCTTCTTCTTCTCTAAACTGTTACATCAAACGAATTTTCTAAGGATGAAAGCACCCTAAAATCTTAAGTTCCCCTTTTATATGGCTGCTCAAACAGGGTCTGTTTGGCTGGCTCCACTTCAAATTTTCATATTATAATTTTTAAATTAAAATTTTATATCTTAAATGGACAAACTATGATATTCAAGGTATAAGGTGTTTTAGAACCATCAAACACACTCCTATAGAGGGTAAAAGTATGGGCAATGAGGCTGCGAAGCTGTGGGCCCCACAAGATATGAAAAATTTCTGCATTCTGCTAGCCCAACCGGTTGGCCAGTTTGGACCTGTCGGTTGGCAGCAATTTGGTTCCCTTTGGCCTGCCTATCCTACTTCTCTATACCTAGTCTTCTATAGATTTGAATTACAAAATTTCCCACATTTCTTGGTAAGTTCTCCAGTGATGCTAGTACGCTGAACAGGAGCAACTGGGATCATTTATACCTTCTTGGCATTCCACAACTGCCACTCATGCTAGAACTTCCTTTCTCTACTTTGTCTTCTTGCCTGTTCATAGACAGAGGTAAAATTAGGTTAGGTTATTACAAATGCACTTACCAGAGTGAAATTCTATGGGGAAATGCAAGGAGAATGTTAGAATATTGATGTAAGGTTGAAGAGCGGTAGATCGGAGAGAAGAATCCACAAAAATCGCAAGTTTTAAGTGAATAAGTGAGCTCACGGCCACTATTAAGTAAATAGTGCAGAGAGGAACAGGTCGGCCGATCGTGTGTCCCCTACCAGCCAGTTGAACCTACCGGTTTGGTCAAATATTGACCGATGGTCTCTGTTTTTCTACCATAGCAACTATATGGCTTGCCCTCTATTTTGCACCCATAAAATTGACAATTTGATTTTGTCTACTAAAGGGGGGGTGTGAAGGTAAAAGTTAAGGCAAATTGAGTATTGAATAGGAATTGTAACGGGGAGGAATATAATATTCAGTGGGAATAATGAAGACATATCAGCAGTTAATGATTGATAAGTAATGGAGCTCATACATGCATAGAGATATGAATAAAACCTAATGGGAGTATTATACAGGGATATTGAACAACATGTTGATATTACACATTATCCGAATGTGGGTTTAATATAAATAATATGGAAATTATGATTATATCCGTGTATATGGATCATGGTTATGGAATTATGACGTTCATGATTAAGTATTGAATTCAGTAGAAGCAAGAGATAAATTGAGGGTCAATAACTGGAACTAATAATTTGAGGCTAACAAGGGTAAGACAAAGTGGAAAAGGAGAAAAGAATATTTATCGTAGCAGTAGATTCATAAAGAATATCCAAGTGTTCAAAAGTTAGGATGTGATGCCTTGGGTATAAGAGAATGTGACCTATGGAATATATAAAAAAAAGAATAATATATAGTTTCGGGAGCTGTTACTGGAATTAAATCAGGAGTTTAGTATGATATAATGAGTATGAATGTGGAGTACTGCAGCATATGGAGATTTTGACCTAACTTACACGCATCAAGGAGATTTGGAACTTGGGAAAATGATGTTATGAATGAAAGATTCAGATGAATAGATGGCAACAATAAACTAAGATAGATACGGTATGTCTTACTGCAGTATATGAGGTGAAGCAAAATAGTGGAAAAGATAAATGGTTGAATCAGTGTAAGTGGAAGTGTGTTAAATATGATAAAGATTTTCTTCGGTTGACCCGGTGGTATGGATTACTCCCAGTAATTGGATGTTAAAATGCATATAAAATAAGCACACGAATGGTATCACCCTCGAATTGATACTAAAAGTGTGAGAAACTATTCCTCGATGATGGGCAACTCCACAAATTTCAAGGACGAAATTTTTGTTATTAGAGGGGAAATTGTAACACCTTGAACTAGGAGCAGCTGAGCTCAGTCTTATAGCCTAGTTGGCATAAGGGAATAGGATGCTCTGCTGTGGACCCACTTGTACAGCAGTAAGAGAGAAAAGTTTGACAAACCCACTTTAGTAAGGAGTATAAAATAACCAAATAGAAGTGGAGCCAGGTTTATACTGGATGTACTCATAAACCCAAAAGTTAGGACGGCTGATGAACTAGAAATGGACAAACCGGCTAGCCGCCCAACTGCAAATTGACTAGCCAGTTTAGCTGGTAGAATGCTGGAAATCTTAATTTTATTTTGTGGGACCCACCCCTTTGCATCATGATTTTACACACTTACACCATGTGCAGGGGCCTATTTGAGGACTATACTCAATCAATTACTACAGTGGGCAGTGGGGTCTACATAGAGTTATTAAATTTTAAAATATTGAACTAATTGGATTATTTTAAAGGGGTGCTAGCTAGGGGTATATAAATGTTGGGGCAGCTACTATTTACTTCAATTGCTGCATAATTCTGTGGAAACAGAGGAAAGAAGAAGAAGAAAGAAGGAGAAGGAGAAGGAGAAGAAGAAGAAGATAGAAGGAGAAGAAGGAGAAGAAGAAGAAGAAGAGAAAAGGAAGAAGGGTGTTGCCGTTCCGTCGTCCTAGCTACTGCCAGGGGTTGCAACCAAGTCCAAGAAGCTACTACTACCCTTTCCACTTGCTCTCAGGAGGAGGTGGAAGGCTGCTAGTAGAGCTGTCACAGCTCTGTGAGCTAGACCATAGCATCTGGGCACTCCCAACCATGCCTGCAAGTCCCAGACAACAAGAGAAGGTAATTCACCCTCACCTACTATGTGAATTCGGTAAAGGTAGAATTTGGATAGTAGGGTAGGGATTGTAGGGTTGAATTGGCAGTGGGGAAATGGCTTTGGGAACTCAATTCAACTCCTCACAGCAAAAGTCCCAATGTTGGGACCCAAATTGGAACCTAATTGGCTGGGTAATTGTCTCAGGAACCCTATGGCATAGGGCTTTTGTCAATTGAACCACATGGATAGTAATTGGAGGTGGGGTAATGTCCGCATAACCTGAATTTTGTCGAGGAAAGAGTAGATGTTATAGCTGGGTTACCTAGGTAGGAAAATTGAGAAATTGGAACCCAATTAACCTTGTGCCCTACATTAGAACCCAAACTGGAACTGGGCAGGAGTTCCATAAATTCTAATTCACCTAATTAAATATGTAGGTAAGGAGGATGAGTGGGATAAGTCCCTGTTTGCTCATTTGGGCAGGAATCCCAATTGATTCCCAAGAAACCCTATAGGGAATGGTTACCTCCATTAAGGCTCGGGTGAATTGGACTGCAACTAACCAATCAGACACCCTAACCATGCTTAACATCATTAGAAGACTTTGTGGGAAGGACTTGAGAGTCTGAAACTTGGGTAATCTGCCCAACAAAATTCTGTTGAAGAAAGGGTAAAATCCTGCTATTAATAGAACCAGGCCTAGCAAGCTAAACCCGCTAGCCGGTTTGCCCAAGACAGTACCTGCTGGAAAAAGCCCAGAATCCTTGCTAAACCCCTGATAGTATGTGTGGTTCCAACAATCTCGAGAGTATGTATTGGGTATAGAGTTGATTTGAGCAACTCAAGATAAGGAAAATGCCCTGGGTAGGAAGATGAACTATAAGATGTCTGTATGGGCCCTAGCTGTGTGGGGAACCCCACTCAGTCAAATCAAGGGGTTTGTAGAAGCTATAGATCACTTCAGTCGGTATTGAGTGATGTAATTACTGAGAATTGATTCTAATAGGCCAATATGGGACTGATAGCTATGTGGGTGGGTTAATGGCCCACATAGGTGTTAGGAAGTTGAGCTGGTGACCTAGATCAAGTCAGCTAGGGAAGATACTGATCCGGGATTATTACCTCTTCCCGACAACTAGGTGTGAATTCCAATGCAGGAATTTATGAAGATTTTTGGAATTGAGGTTGCTCTTCACCAATATGCAAGTTCCCATCAAAATAGGTCTCACACAATTCTCACAAATTTTTTGGGCAACATATGTGGTGCAGTCGTTGATGTTCTTTTACTCTGAGTTAACAAGTGATGGGGTAAAACACAACAAGGCTCTGCACATAACGTTGTAATACAACGATAAGACAGTACTCTACGTCCTATTAGACAATGAGTCTACCTTGAATGTCTGCCATTGAGGTCCACAATCTTGAATATAGATTTGGTCGAGATGAGATCATCAAGCCAAACTATTCGAGCTGATGACAATACGAAAAGGGAAGTCCTTGGGATCCTCACGGTTTGTTGTCCTGATCAGCACAATGAAATTTTACATTGATTTCCAGGTAATAGATATCCCAGCTTCATTTAATATGCTTTTGGGAAGATCGTGGCTACATCAGTCAAGGGCAGTGTCATTCAGTTTACATCAAAGATGAAGTTTATACACAATGGAAAGGTAATAATTGTTTTAGGAGACCCATAATTCAATATTGGAGTTTGGACATATAATAGTTCTGGATCGAATCTCTTTAGAAAGAAGATCTTTTGTTTCTTAGTATCTTACAACTAGAATCCCTTTTTTTTTCTGATCCGGTTCCTCCACCACTGCAAACCCTAATTAGATTCAGGCTTGATACACTTTTTAGTTATTGGTCAACATATTGGTCAACATTAAAGGAGAGGTTTGAGAAAAGGAAGTACATCTCAGTGGTTTTGAGATAGAAAGCGTGTGCGCTTCTATCATCAGGGAAGGGGCTACGGAGAATATCTCTGCAAACTACGAAGGAATTTGGAATCTCCCCATTTGTCGATTGATGAAGAACATGTAGTACTTCTCAGGGATGGGACTTGGCAAATAATAAGTATGGATGGATTTTTTGAACATCCCTAGAAAGTATCCCTATTTTTATTGTAGTATATGGCTGGCTCACCATAGTGGAACTTTTCTTTTTTGGTCGCCTAACTGAAACTAACCAATTGCAAGCCCAACTAGGGGTGAAAGTTTGGCCCTGACAACCCGAAACCACCCTGAATCAGAACAGGGCTTGGGCCAAGTTTTCTGACCTTGAGGGCAGGTTAGGGTTGAAAAACCCCAACCCGACCCAACCCGGTCCGAAATTTAACCCTGAATTTTTATATTAGAATTTAGGGCTTCTATTGGCATTTCATTTTTCTATAAATTTTTAATGTATAGGATATGAATGGTAAATACAGGTTAATCAAGGTTAATCGAACCATTCCAGAAGCCAAGGTCAACCCAACCCGGCCTTGACAGGGTCAATTAGGGCTGGGTTGGGTTGGTATGAACCTAGTAGGGTTGGGTCTGAACATGAACCCAACAGGGTTGGGTTGGGCCTGGGTTGAATTTTGAGAACCTGGGTTGGGTTAGGGTTTTAAGAAACCCGGCCCTGTTTCACCTCTAGCACATTTAGCTACTAAACCCGACTACGTGGAATGACTTACTTTTTAATTTTTTATTTTTATACTATTTTACCCTATTCAATTCCTATTCTACCCTCAAAGTCCCAAACCATAAACATAGAGTAAAGACAAGTCCCTAACTTTAGTTGGACATTCTAAGGACTTTTTAAGGCCCATTTTATTGGTATCCCTTTGCAGTCCCTTTGGAGATCAATTTTAGGCATGGCTCGTTTAGAGCTCATTGGTTCTGGAGCCCGTTCAGCCGGATTAAAGCCTGAGCCCAAACAACCAAATATAGACAGTACCAGCCATCCAATTTAATCCCGGCTAAATAAATAAGCCAATCACTGTGTAGAGGGTAAAGTTGGTCAAACCCGGTTAGGCTTGACCAGTTGACACCCTTAGGACTCTCAATAGTCCCAATTTCTATTTAAGTAGGGACGGGTAAAAAGGTATCCGTATTGATTTTGGCGCGCCCACCATCATGGAGCTTTTCTTTTTTGGTACGGCATTATATCGAGCTGTAAAACTATGTAGTTTGTGCAATTCTTATCTAAAGTTAACTTTTTCCAACAACTTTTAAAGCTTTATTTCACCAAAATTAATTATAAAAAGATTAAATTTTCACAAAATAGGTTGAATCATTGAAATTATATATAAACTTGGTAGGAACATAAGAAGAAATTTCATATCATTTTCTATTTCATCACCATTTTTCGTCAGCTAATTATAGCAGTGGTATGACATTGATTATGCCGTATGGTTTGGTAATCACCACCTACACCTACAAGTGTGTGCATAAATAAATATATATATATATATATATATACGAAATGCTTAAGCAAACTTTAACCAATTCTCATAATGGTTGGGCTATATATAATGGACCTAAAAATAAGTTGACAATCACCATCAAAATTTGGAATTTGGATCTTCTCCATCTGACTGAGCCATCAATGGTTCAACTCCATGTCACACCATCCATGGGGGTGTGGAGAAGATCTAGGCTTGAACACTTACTAATGTTTTAAAGAGATTAAACACGAATTTAGTTCCTCTCCATCCGGCTTTTCTCTAACCCCATCTCATACCATTCATACGATATGATCCTCAAACCTCAAAGGTGGTCTCGACATCCTATGAATGATGTGAGATGAAGTCGGAGGGTACAACCAGATAGAGAGGGTCCGGACTCTTTCAACACCGCTTAGCAAGTTGCTAGCCACCAAGATAGAACACACCAGCATGAACTGGAATTATTATGCTTTATTTTACTAATAATAATAAATAAATAAATAAAGTAATTGGTATGCTTTTTGAAAGACGACATTAATAACAAAGGGGATGTGTTCTACTCCCCATGATCATTTGACGTTGAGTGAAATAAAGTTTTTTCTACCCAAAAAAATGACATTAATAACAAGGAAGCCAACTACAAAATCAATCTTTAAAATTTTAACTTCAAACCGATCTGCATTGTCACAACTATATAAATACACCAGTATGTCACCAACAAATGCATTCATCTAGTAGCTATAGGTGTGAATTCTGAGACAAATAATTAAAGGGTTGTCCAAAAATTATCTCAATGCACTTTCCTTTAGCTTCTCTGCTATTGTTAGTTGTTGTAGGAAGTCTATACACTGAAGCAGAAGGCCGTGCATTCTTTGTCTTTGGTGATTCACTCGTCGATAGTGGCAACAACAACTACCTTGCGACCACTGCTCGTGCTGATGCGCCTCCTTATGGCATTGACTACCCAACTCATCAACCCACTGGTCGCTTCTCCAATGGACTAAACATCCCAGACATTATCAGTTGAGTTCTAAATTAATTCTTCTTTCTTTCGATAATGTTAGTTTAGTTTATCTTATATATATTCATGTGGTTACATATATTATATCAGGTGAGTCAATTGGTGAGGAGTCTGTACTGCCATACTTGAACCCTGAGCTCAGAGGAGACAAACTCCTTAATGGTGCCAACTTTGCTTCTGCCGGAGTTGGAATTCTCAATGATACTGGGGCACAATTTGTAAGTGTAAATAAAATTGTGAATTTAATATCAGGAACTTGGCTAAAATTCATCCTTAAAGCAGGCCATTATGGAGAGGGTGCCCAAGTACCTGTAAATCTTTCTTTCAGATCGAACTACTCACTTTTATCCATTAATAATGATCTGAAATGCTGGAACAGGTAAACATAATAAGAATGCCACAGCAATTGCAGTGCTTCAAAAAATACCAGCAACGAGTAAGTGAGCGTTTCGGAGTGGCAAAGATGAAGCAGCTAGTGAATGAAGCACTTATCCTCATTAGCGCCGGCGGCAATGACTTTGTTAACAACTACTACTTGGTTCGAAACTCAGCTAGATCTCGTCAATATGCTATCCAAGATTATGTTCCTTATATCCTCTCCGAGTACGAAAAGATTCTAATGGTAACCATTCCAACTCTTCCTTATGTTATAATTCCATCATCCTCGCTCATTATGTACATGTTGTGCATAGTACTACTATACATGCAGGAACACCAGTAATAAATGCATGGCCGTATGATCAATTACTACACAGGCCGCATTAGTTGTTGGATGATGGGTTAATATGCATAGCAATGTATATGGTGGGTGCATGGGTGATACATACACCCATGTTTAACTCTTTATGTGTGTGTGTGTGTGAGAGAGAGAGAGAGAGAGAGAGAGAGAGAGAGAGTTATATCATAGGAGGCCCCTCTGCAGTACTGTAATGATGATCTCTTGTTATAACTTGTAATTAAATTGATACTTTTCCCGGCCAGTTGTACCCTGCACATTGAAATTAATAAATTAATGTTCCATATGTACGTATGTATGGATGGATGGATGGATGGATGCAGAGGATATACGAGATGGGAGGTCGTAATGTTCTCGTAACTGGAACAGGACCTCTGGGTTGTGTTCCAGCAGAAATAGCCCAGAGGAGCCCCAATGGGTCGTGTGCTGGTGAGCTACAAAGAGCTGCTGCCCTCTACAACCCTCAACTTGTTCAGATGATAACTCAACTTAACAAGAAGATTGGCCTTACTACAAATGTGTTCTACGCAGTTAACTCATACCGGATGAACATTGACTTCATCACTAACCCTCACGCCTATGGTATGTCATATTGATAATTTCTGTTTTATTTGCTTTGCTTTAATTATTGGGCTTGATGGGGAAGTGTTATGGGATGGACATATATTACGCAGCCTCGCTTAAATGGTACGTCGCTTTTAAAGCCATTTGGCCGGGAACCTTTCCCGATGAGGACTGTAATACTTCATTGGTATTAGAGCCAGAGATGAGAATGGTTGTTGGCAAGAGTGTGGATCATGTTTTTGTACGAGAATCATTTTCGTACGAGACTGATCCATAGAAATGGAATCCACACAACAACCAATTCTGTGGTGGATTCCCTCTGTGTAGATTTGCTCGTAAGAGAATGATTCTTGTACTAGGACTTGATCTGCTCTCTGTTGAGAATGTATCCGTGTAAAAACGTCAATGTAAACCACAGAAATACGATAATGATTATGGTACTAGGACTTGATCCGCTCTCTGTTGAGAACGTATCTGTGTAAAAACGTGAATGTAAACCACAGAAATACGATTATTGCTGTTGTTCTAAATAAATAAGTAGCTATATATGTGTATTTCAGGGTTTGTAACATCAAAGATAGCATGTTGTGGACAAGGGCCCTACAATGGGATTGGACCGTGCACAGCTTTATCAAACTTGTGTAAAAACAGGCGTAATTATGCATTTTGGGATCCATTCCATCCCTGTGAGAGAGCAAACCGCTATATCGTCAAACAGATCCTCTCCGGAACTACGGAGTACATGCACCATGGCAACCTAACCACCATCTTGGCGGCCAACAACGCAAGTTGATAGATTCCATGAGGACCTTCAATTGGCTCCATTTTTATTACTCATTCATTAACGCATGCACCCATCGACCTTCATGTTTCCCTATTAGGCTTTTAGGCGGAGAGATCAACCAATAAAGTATGGATGATCTTTTAGCTAGAATCTATTTATGTTTTAGATTGTTGTTTGTGACGTGTGAGGCATTTCTAAGTAAACTAATAAATCATCAACCAGCTTTCTTTCTTTCTTTCTTTCTCTTTACATTATTAATTCATTGTCACTATTATTGGATTGGGAAAAGATCCTCATACTATTCGTGTGGATGCAAATTCTTTTTCTCTCTTCCCATAATAGAGGGGTAGATATTCCATCTCATCAGGAGAGGAGAGATTCAAGGAAATGCTAGCATAGACTACGCTCCCAAATAGAGTTTTTTTATCCTAGAATAATTTATCCCAATAACTTCCTAATGTTTTTTTTTTTTTTAATCAAAAAAATTTTTTTTTTACTTATGGGGCTTTGTCTAGATGTAACTAAGTAGGTCACAAATGACATTGTAACTAATTGCAACGTAATTGTTGCAGTAAGAAATTGTCCTAGGTAGTTTTCAAGTCATGTACTGAGGAACAAATACAAGAGAGTGAGCACCAGGTTGATCCGACAGGGGACTCCCCGATGCCTAAGTCAGACCTCTTATAGCAAACAAATAATTCCAGTAAGAATGGAAAAAGATCAGTCCCCTGCAAAGAGGTTTACCTAGGTATTTATAGCTGAAGGTGGTGGCCATTGAGTGAGATTCCCACTTTGGTAGCTTCATGTTGTTGGTAGGAGTCTAAGTATAGCAAGCGTTGTAATAGAAAAGTGAATATGGATGATGTCCCAACTATGGGGATTCCTCATATTGGCCATGTCCTAGGAGATATAGTGAGATATCCTCCCTTCAAGGGAAGATCCGATGTTCCGTCAAGAGTCCTTTGTGGAATAGGATTAGTCTATATTGATGTTGGTCCTGATGAGCTCTTTTGGGCATATCTTGGTGAGAATGATCTATTGGAGTCTTAAACTGAGCAACCTAAATCGAGTGGCATGATTGCAGATCTACGTGTCCTACATGGTGGGTTATGTGCTTACTGTCCGACTGGTGAATACTTGGAACCTACCATTCGGTCGAGGAATGTGCAGTTGGGCTTCTGCGGTCTAGATAGCCGAGTGGTAGAACATTCATATAGTGCCCTCCCAACACTGGTGCTTGCTTAGTCGTTCGACTATCAAAGTCCCTTTTGTAGAGTTGGTTGACCAATCCACCTCTGGTTCAGGCGCTTGCTTTAAACTAGATAGACGACCTTGTTAGGCCTATGATGGTCCACAGGACACATGTTCCAAAGCCCACTACCTGCTTGGTCCCATTTCTGCATGCCCCTGATGATTGCATTTTTTTCCATAACAGTTTGTCCCCCACTCCTATCAAGCTACTTGTAGACAGGGGGAGTATTTGGATCGTCTCGTGGTCAGGGGCGTGGCTCCTTTCCTATCGCGCTGTCTAGAGCTAAGCCTGGTTGGAAAGCAACCGCCTCAAGGACTCAACATTTCACCTTAGCGGTTCTCCCATTCATTAATGTGTCGTAGCCTTCCTGGGAAGCATGCCAATGCCACAATAGCTTTTCATAATTAGGAGGCACCACTTTGATCTTCTTACTGCTAAGGGGGTTGAAACAATCTATTTGGCTGACTTAGTTCACGTCCTTTCCCGCGGGGGACATCTCACGACTTGTTCTCTATTAATGCTTCCCTATGCTTGTTTCAGGTAGATCAATATATTGGGCCTCTTCACTGTTTGTCTCCTTAATTATGCTTAGGAAATTGTTATGTCTTGTCTCTGTCTATGCCTCCATCTAGTGTCTCTTTTTGTTGCCTACGAAACTTCCATTTCCTCCTCAGGACCATCACTATTGCCGTGGTATTTTGCTTGCTGAACTCTGTCCTTTCACCTGTAAGCTCTCTTTTTACCTCTTCCATTTAATTTCCTATTCTGATCCCTCTTTTCCTTTATTAATGGCTTCCACCCAGAATTTGGAGTTGGAGATTGTGGCGATCTCTACCACCCAGACCTTTGCACCCCCTGTCCCTTCTGTGTTAGATGTCGTTCAGGAGGGTGACTCTACCCCTTTTGTGGCATTGGCTCTGGTGACTTTACCCCTTCTGTGGCATTGGCTCCGGTGACTCTACTCTCTTCTGGGACCAATCCTAGCCTGATTATGCCTGGCATCCAGAGGGGCATCAGAGTTGCCTTCATCCCCATGGGTGTTGGGTTTGAGACCCTAAACTACCTTAGCCATTTGAAGGCGGAGGACCTAGTCCATATTAGGTCTAACTTCCACACCTCTGATGTCATCACCCTCCAAGCGCCTGCTGCCGTATGCCCCCGTATGCCATGTTGCGAGCCCCACGTGCTATGCTGCACGCCCCCATCTTGCCAACCCACACGCTCCTATCGTGCCAGCCTGCGCCCCCGTGTGCCAGCCTATGCCCCCACCTGCCATGCCACGTGCCCCCATCATGTAAGCCCATACACGCTCGTCATGCCAGCCTATGTCCCCAAGTGCTATGCTGCGTGGCCCCACATGCATACCACGTGCCCCCATCATGCCAATCCCTTGCACCCGCTGCCTTCCAGCCCTTTTGTACCCATGCCTGCCATGTGCCATGCACTGCGACTAGCCCCCCACACGCAACCATGCATACCCCGAACACCCCTACCCAGCCTTGTGTGTCGCTGTCAATGACCGGAATACTTCTTGTTCTGTCGACCCGATGGGTGAAGAAATTTTCTCTTCACCCACTTGTGCACCTAACCTTGTTAGCTAGCATACCCTACTCCGTAACCTCCCATTGGCCAATATTCTCACCTCGTTGGCCCAAGAAAAAGACTAACTTTTCCTATTAGTCCAAAAAATCATCTCCCTTACCTCATTGGCACAAATTTTCATTTTTTTTATCCCATTGGCTTAAAAGAATCACCTTTTTCTACCATTGGGCAAGCAAATTCCCTTTTTCTCCCCATTGGTTCAAGAATCTTATAAATACCCCCCTCCCTTTGTTTTTTCACAACACAAGACAACAACATCCAAGCCTCTAAGTGATTATCATAGGAAGAGAAGCTCTGCCCTCTTTCCTCCCCTTCCCCTTTGAGATTTTTCATGTCTACGAAGAGATCTTCATAAGATCCGAAGTGTTTCTCGGATCTTCAAAGTGTTCTTCAGACCTTTGAAACTTCTCAATCCTTTTCCTTCTTTGAGTGAGATTTTGCGTAGAAGAAATTCTCCCTTAGTCCCCCACCCCCTCTTGAGGTTCTTCTAGTCTTCGTGGAGTGGAGATCTTCGTAAGATCCGAAGTGTTCTTCGGATCTTCAAAGTGTTCTTTGGGCCTTCAAAGTTCCTCAATCCTTAGGATTAGCCTGTCCCAAGGGAAAGCTCTGTCGGAGTGCCACCTTAGCCTAGCCTTGACATAGCCTATTAGCAGCAGACTTTGTCAAATCAACACTCAGCAAAAATCCAGAAGTAGCCCCTCCCTAAAGGAAGCTCTGCCAAATTGATACCTTGGCCCAAAACCCGAAAGTAACCGTTCCTAGCTGGAACTCTGTCCAAATATCACTATAGTCAACATCTCTCGAGAAAGGAAGTTAGAGGTCAAGACCATCTTCCCCTGAGCCAGGAGAATCTAAAAAATAGCTCGTGCTGGCATTGATCAAGGTCTTACCCCTCTTGACCTGAATAGGGGTCATGCATAGGTATAATTTCTTACCCAAATTAGCATAATGTAGACTTTATATTGACCCTGTTTTAATGTATATAATCATTTAAATTCAGTTAATGTACATATGTGTGATAACTTAGCCATACATGCGGATTATGAATAATTATGAAAAATGTCGTTCTGAAGTATCTAGTAGGAAGTCCGGTTGAACCGGATAGATTGGGTACCTAACACTTTCCCAACTCTACAACTTGACACTTACCCTCGATCTTTAGACTAGACCAACTTTCGAGTCCTCTTCTTAGGAATTGGGCCCACCCCTGGGTCCTAGGCCCATAATCCTAGGTGGCGACTCCAAACCCTTTTGTATGATCCCTATCCCCGTATTGGACCATCATAAAATTTTCGTCTCGAATGGTGAACTTTACACTCTTGCGAAATAGGCCTCCATGTATCTCTAAGTGGTAATACAATGGTGCGGGGCCCGTAGGGTAATCACACACGACACACCCCTCCCTCAAGAAAGAGAGAGAGGAGAGAGGATGGAATAGATGTAAGCCTTTTTTCCACCCCACAAAGGAGAAACCCGACATTTTTTCCAGCCGCTACCCTCATAGTGGTGACTCCACTGGGCATATATGTCAAGCTTCTGATACTAGATGTTACCATTAAATGCAAGAACATTTTTCGCCACATTTGTTTGAAAATATGTTTGGCTAACCCCATGTTTGTAATTATATTTATTAACCACATCATGCATCGTGATCAAAGTGAAATCATTTGGCGAGGGACTCCCTGTCATGCCTACACCCTTGGGGAGGTCAGTGCATGTCATGGAGAGTACTCTGAGAGCAAATGGTAGCCAGTTCCTATACAAGGGTGTGGGGTATTGTTAAACAGTGAGGATGTTCATAATTGTGCCAGCACCCTCGGGGAGGTCTGTGCACTTTATGACATTCTGAGATTGAATAATGATATTTCTGCATTACACTTTTACACACAATCACTCACGGTTCCACCACCCCGTGCCCAGCTGCTAAACCTTATGTGTAGTTATGAGTAATGGGCAAGGAAGTCACCCCCTTGATCTTGCACCTATGGGTGTATGAAAAGGATTGCATACCTTACGTATATAGATCCTATCAAGGAAGCCTTGTCATTCCTATTGCATCCACTGCATGCTCACATCATGTAGGAAATAGATGAAGAATGCTAGGAATGCCACAAGTTAATCTGTAAAATTTGTTTGCGGTCTTGAAAATAATTTTTTCTATAATACATTCTAGTATAAAAAAATGCTCTCCTAAGTGGGTTTCGGATAAAAGGTGTCCTTCCTCCTTAGAAATGAAATGTGGATGATTTGGCATACGCGATCCGGACTGATTTCTGTCAAAGTCCCGTAAAATGCCGAATTATCTAAAAGACCCAAGGAAACTAGGAGGAAGGTCGCCTAGTGGGATAAAATTAAGGAAAGCATAACTTTATTAACAAAGAATGTCTTAATAGGAGTATTCTGGTCAAGCCGTTTGTATAAAATTCCCACCTATGACATTGAGTGGACTAGGGGCATCGACCCCTACCCACTCCATATCATTAAGCGGACTAACTTTGGATGGATCATTGGTTGTTAATCTAGTGAATGAGTGAATAAGGGGTTGGGAATTCAAGAATCCTAAAATAAATCATTTTTGGTTCAGGCACAATTCCACACCTCAAGTATTCTTGGTGGTCCATTTGGCCACGTCAAGATAATTGGTAGACTTGATTAAGTCCAGTATCACCTCCATCGTCTTTTCGAGATTGTTTACCACCAAGTGATGATTAAGACCCAGTTCATATAGATCCACATGATCCTGAATCACCTAGGGAAGCATGGGTCCACCCCATAGAGACCTTACATACAGAAATGGCCGAGGTCAAGAGAGGGATAGCACAGATACTGCATGCACTCCAAAACCCTCACAGAGCTAAATCAGCACAAGCTACAGGAGAGTTGGATCAGAACAGACCTTTGGGTCATCACGGAAACTCTTCTCGAGTTGACTCAGGAGAACCAAAGCAAGTCAGGCCAACTAGTCAGAGAGAAGCTTCACCTACTCGTCCAAATGGTCAACGAGGAGCCTATTCTAGGGTCCCTCCTCCCAAGGTAGTGATTGAAGATGAGGAAGAGGAGTTTTTCGCACATGTTCAAATGGAGCCTCCAGCGACAGAGAAAGAAAGGAAACTCAGAGAGTAATTAGAGAAGTTGGAAAATACGATTTGAGCAGAAAACGGTTCAGAAAACCAAACAGTGGATTCTGATGAAATGGATTTCTTTTCTGGGACAAGGATTCCTGAGAAGTTCAAATGGCAAACTGATAGATTTGATGGGTCAAGGGACCCTAAGGCTCATCTCAAAGTCTTCTTAGCATCGCCAAGTCATGACAACTTGAGGACAACCAAATGGGGCAAGCCTTCATGTTAACCCTATCAGGACTAGCACTAAGGTGGCTCACCCAGTTGGTGTCTTTGTAAACC
The DNA here is from genome assembly GCF_013358625.1 of Macadamia integrifolia. Lineage (NCBI taxonomy): Eukaryota > Viridiplantae > Streptophyta > Magnoliopsida > Proteales > Proteaceae > Macadamia > Macadamia integrifolia. The sequence continues at coordinate 49,906 of NW_024869058.1, forward strand.
CAGAATTGGACAACAGTGGTGAAAGCCTTCACCAAGCAGTACTCATACAACACTGAAGTGGATGTGAAATGTCAGGAGCTTGAGACATTGAGACAACAATCTAGAGAAGGATTCACCACCTTCTTAATGAGGTTTAGGGACAAGGCTACTAAGATGGTAGATTGGCCTTCAAAAGCAGAGCAAGTAGAAATGTTGATTGAAAACTTCTCAAAGCCTTATTATAATGTCCTTTACTATCAACATCTGTAAACTTTTGACGCCTTGATAGCCACTGGTACACTTGTGGAAAATAGAATCCTAAGGGAAGCTTAGTATCAAGGATCCTCCCAAGATGCAGGAAAGAATGCCAGAATTGGATGTGGGAAGGGTCCCAAGACCAATATAGTAGGCACGGTTCAACAGTCATTCTCACTTGTCACCTCTCCAAAACCATTCGTGATACAAGCAGATGCCCCTACTCAGAAGGCTTCTCGCCCAAGGAGACAGTTTATTGATTTGGGAATGCTTGTGACAACAATGTATGAAAAGTTAAAGAAACAAGGATTGCTAGGGACAGTAGCTCCAAGAGTAATCAACAACCCTCCCCCAGCTTGGTATAGAGATCATGAATATTGGGCTTATCACACTCAGAAGGGGCACAACACTGAAAGTTGCATAGGTCTCCAACATGCAATCCAAGACTTGATAAACAATTGGACTACTGAAGTCAAGATCAAACAATCTCCTAATGTCAATACCAATCCCCTCCTGGATCATGGAATTGTCAATATGTTGGCAACAATGAGTGACTGGCAAAATTAGGACCCTCAGTTCTATGATCCAACCCATTTCATTAGGGATGCCAAGAAATATCAAGAAGAGAGGCATGTTGAATGGCAAGAGAAGTTCCAGCTTGTGCAAAGATTGTCCCTTCCTCTAGACTTAATAGGGCACATCTACGGTTTCGTTAAAAATGCTTGCCAAAAGGAGTGCAATTCCTTCCAAAGGGTCGTTCACATGAATCAGTTGGATAAGCCCTTTTGTCACCCCATGTTCTATGATCATGTGGACAACTTGGACAAAGAAGCAATAGAGAGTGACCCCACTCAACTCATTGTATCCCGAGCTCAGAAGAATCACATGAATGCCCGTGCTTACAAGAGAGTCATGAGTCAGGGCTTCCAAAAAATCCATTCATCCTTCCACATCAACAAAAGAATCCACCGCAGCACATCTCCAACCTCCACCTATCATTAACCTTCACCACATTATCAAGGAGAAGGAGTTTCCTTATCTTATCACCCCCAATCTTTATACCCTACCTCTCACATCACATCACCTTCATATCACCTCGCCTCGTATCCCTCATCACCCTCATACCAATCCCATTCTTAGGGATCGGTGTATAATTAATGAGCACATTTATGTGTGAAATCTAGTGTCGTAAAACATGCATTTTACATATTTAGAATGGTGCTACCTTGGGTTTTACTCTCTTTTTGTAGGTTTTATACTTTCAAGGCCTTAAGGAATATCGGGTATTATATCTCCAATTTTACATATAAAGAGGTCATATTTCTTTTCATGGTTATGAAGAGGATGAAATTTTGAGTAAGATGGATGTGTTCAATTGCAAGTACACATTCATTTGGTTAACCATACAAGTGACTATTCTTTTTAGGCCAGAAAAAGAATAATGGATCAGAACTGAACCGAGATGCAGAACCAGCCCGTTTGTAATTGTCCCAGAGGTACAAGGAATATTTCAAATGCCAACAAGGATCGATGGACCACATCTTTCAGTGATTAAAGATTTGTTTTTGGTAACAACAACTACCTAGCGTAGTTGGTGAGTTGTGGTGTGTAAAATCCCTTACTTATTAGGAGGTCTCAAGTTCGAACTTCTTAGCTACCATTTTGTTGAGGTTTTTTTTAAAAGATTTTTTCTCTCCTACTCATCACTTAAAGGAGGTCAGCCAAGATGGTTGTATTCAAGTTTGAAGAAGAGAGAGACATAAAGAGAAAAAATAGGAAAGAAGAAAGAAAAAAAGAAAAGACAAGGGCATGGGTGGAATTTTCCATTAAAATACAATATTATCCAAATCCAAGCAAGAAAAATCGGCCAAAGGGGGTTTCTTTCACAAGAAGAGAGAGAAAAGTAGAAAAATGGAGAAAAAATAGGAAAAAAAAAGGCAAGAAAAATCATGGGAGATCTCTCTCAACACATTTTCTCTCTTCTCTCTCCTCCATTTCATCAACAAGATAAAAAAAAATCTTTTTTTCAGAAGCTAAAATCGTTAGCTTCCCTCCCCCATTCTCTACATAATAGAATTAACACAAGGGGAGGAGGCACTTCATTATTCTTCTAGGGTTTTTTCTTTGTTGCTCTATCTCTTTCTCTAGTTTTCTCTTTCTCTAGCTCTAGTTCTATGTTTATGCTTTAAACACTTTTGTAAGTTATTTTTATTCAATTAATGCAAGCACTCTTGCTTTTGATTCAGTCTTTTATTCTTATTGTTTAAACAATCGAAGTTGTAATTTTCAAGTTCTAGTTCTAGGCTTAGTTTTAAGTGACAAGAATAAGCTATAAAGCATGCCTTTCAAGTTCAATTTTTTTTTCTTTAGATTTTTTTTCTCTAGCACTAGAAATTTCAGATTTGGTTTATTCCAGATCTGGTTTTTAGTACTGGTAGTATATCAAATTGATCAAGTTTTTAGTTCAAGGGTTGAAGTTCAAGTAAGTAGGCTCCTTCAGTAGTCTTCTCTCCCCCCTCTCATTCCCTCTTCTGACTACCCTTTCTTTCTTAATTTAGGATTTTAATTTCAGTCATTATATTATTGCTATCCCTTTCCCCCAAGGTTCATGGCTAGTAAATGTGTTGGCTTTGCCCCTCCTAGCCATAGAACCATCATTTTATTGTTTTTATTTTAATTGTCTCCCTTTCCTTAAAGCCAAGTAGAGTAACCCATGTAAGAGTGACTCTCTGGTCAAGTTGGGAAGCTCATATTATGATGCATCCCTCGAGCTAAGTAGAAAAACCTACTTGTGAGTCTCTCTCTAGCTTTATCCCCTTTCTTTTACTTTATTTTTATTTCAGTATTTTTTTTTCTTCATTGCTTTTTAATTGCGTGGGGTGTTTATTTTCAGCTATTTATTTATTTGATTTTAATTGCGTGGCTTGCGTATTTAAATTCTTAGATGACGAATGGTTAGGACGTTATTTTAGATACATATGTTTGGGACGGTTATTAGAATTAGATCACAACCATTAATCAATTCACTTTCGCATTATTAAAAGAAGCAAAAAAAAATAAAGTGGCTGCTCTCCCTGTGTTCGACCCGTAGCTACACTGATCCGTACGTTTGCCGTTATATTTTAAAATCTCAAACAATAACCCAAAAGAAGGATGGATGGATAGGTATAGTTGGAAGGATATGCTTGCACTACCAGACTCCCCAAAGATGACCTCCTCAATGGGATTAGTGACGACGTTATAGGAGAAGGCCAAGATGGTGATCCCACTTCTCTAATTCAGCCCACCATACCCCAAAAGGACGATCCAAAAAACATTGAAGAAGTCACAGATGATCTCCTTAGAGCGGTGATGGCATTGGTAGTGGGAGAACAAATCAAAGAGCACACTCCCGATGACCAAGTCTGGCCCTATGGAAATTTTCTGATCCATATGCTTTGAATACTATGAACGTTTGGATACCGAGAAATTTGATGGTCAAGAGGAATCTGATGAAGAACCAAGTGAGGGGGAAATCAGCAAAGAAGAGGATGATGACGATGACGATGAGAACGAAAGTGAGGATGAGAATGATGGAAATAACTCTGATTCTCAAGACGATGAAGAGTACCCAGATTGGGATGACTACTAGGGGCCTTGGCACAATGATAATGATGATTAATAAGGGTACTACTCACCTAGGGATTCAGAAGGAAATTCTATATATACAATTGGGAAAGATGACCCAATGATTGATCCCACAGATGCTATTCAGCTGGAACTCACAATTCACATGGAAGGGGAAGATCCGACATCAGATTCAGAGGATAGTGAAGGCTATGAGATCACTTTTGAGGGTCAAATAAACCCTATAGAAGAGCACATGAGTAGCGTCTATGAGCATTTGGTTGAGATAAAACTCGAGGTTGATGTAATTGACCGAATGTTAGGTGAAGTAGCCATCAGTGAACAATGCTACACCCAGTAGCTGAAAACCCTTGAGAAAACAGAGGGACATTCCACACTGGTAGAAATGATAGATACAATAGTTACATGGCTTTCCAATGCAATCAAAATGGTATGAGCTAGGGCCGTTCATATTTGTGGAGGACCTCAACCTCCTACCCCAAGTAGTGAAGAGGAATTTGAGGAAGAAGATGACCCCATGGTAGGGATAATTACCATAATAAACAGTGATGATGAAGATTTCTATCCCATAGAGATCATCGTGAAGAAACCGACTAATGTGATGGAAACTAGAAGTGGAAGATACTATAAAAGAAAGGCCCTAGCTGTAGAATAGTCGAGAACTAATGAGGCAGGAACCAATGGCTTGAAGAAAGAACCAGAGAATCTAGTCTTGGCTCAGCTCAAGAAGTTCCAAGCTAATATCTTGATCTGGGGATTGTTAATGGCCTCCCCCACGAACCGTGAAGTAGTCTTAAAGTCCCTCACCAATGTGCAAGTGCCAATCAAGATAGATTCGGTACACCTCTCGCACATAGTAGGGGCAACATATGCGGTGCAGTCATTGATGTTCTCAGACTCTGAACTCCCCAAAGGAGCCCAGCACAAAGCTCTACACAGCACTGTAGAATGTCTGGATAAAGTGGTTCCCAAGGTTCTCATTGACAATAAGTTCGCTTTGAATGTTCTACCCTTGAGATCGGAAAAGAGTATTGGCTTCAACCTGGAAGAGATAAGGCTGTCAACCCAAACCATACAGGCATATGACAACACTAAGAGAAAAATCTTTGACATCCTCACCATCACCATAGTAATTGGCCTGGTGAAGTTTGATATTGATTTCCAGATCATTCACATACCTGCATCTTTTAACATGCTTTTGGGAAGGCCTTGGTTACATCATACGAAGGTCCTCTAGTCTCCATCAGAAAATGAAATTTATTCATAAAGGAAAAGTGATTATAGTAGCCGGAGATCCCAAAGTGGTGAACACCTTAGCCAACATTGAAAACGGAGAAGAACATGACCAGGAAGTTCAACTTAGTGGTTTTGAAATAGAGGAAACTTGTGCAGCACTCACCAAAGAAATTCCAGATGAAAAGATTCTACTTAACTCTGAAGCTATATGGAGTCCTTCGGTGAATCAAATGATGAGGAACATGCAATAATTTCCAGGGATGGGATTGGGAAAATGTCATTATGGTGTTTCAAAATTACCTACTCCAGTGGTTAGCAAAGGAAAGAGTGGTGTTGGGTACATTCCTTAAACCCCCAGACCAAGGAGCAAGAATGGCAGCAAAGGGCAGAAGGTACCAAGGATGACTAGGAAAATCTCTGCATCTTGCTACCCCACTCTCAATGGGTACTTCATAAGGGAAGGAGAATATTTTCCCTTTTATGGAAATGTTGAGCCATGGTTTGATGAAATCGCCACAAAGATGCAACCAAGGTTTGAAGTATTCTTTCAAGATGAGTTTGACTAGATAACTCATAAGGTAGAACAACAATAAATGCTAGCCAAAGAAAATGATTAAGACAGTTGCATCATCGGAATAGCGGAAGTAGCGCTGATTGAAGATGGGTTCTCCTCTAACAACCCCACAACACTGGTCCAGTTAAAGGAATTGCCAAGTCCCTGAGTGCTCTTGAAGAGAGAATGGGAAAAGAAAATAACACTCGTCTGGAATCTATAACTTCCCATGGATCTAAAATGTCATATCCGTTCCTTTCTACAAAAGCCACGAGCTCAGGAGTTGCATAAGCTCAAGCCTAGGCCTTTCAGAGGAAGAATCACTTATGCAAGGCAAAAAAGAGCACAAAGAATGATGGTTTGCATGTACTGTGCCTGAATCAACTGCAATGGAAAGGTCCGTGAAGGTGGTCAAAGATGTGATCGAGGCACTAGGATGGCATCCCTCAATAGGCTGGAAAAGATGGACTTTATAGAAAGATGACTGAGTAGTCTCCACCAATCTTCACCTCTCAGAAAGTTCGGGTTTCGAGAGCACGAGGTTGATCAGCTGGCATTTTTAAAGAAACATTCACCTATCCAGAAGAACCATTGCACCATGAAAGAAATAGCAGTAGCCTTCCTGGAAAACGAAGGAGGCCCGTTGCCACATCTCCTCATCCATCAAGCCATCAAACCACTCTTGAATTGGACTAGCATTGGGGAGAATTTCAAGTTTACTCATGTTGTTAAGTCAATCAAATTGGATACCACTGATGAAAGCGTCAAACCATTCATCGAGTCTGTAGTCGACTTAGTTGCTGAGTCTGCTGTTTATGATTTCGTGTCAGCCTCCCCTCTTGAGGAGAGACCAAAGTCTTTGTATGTCGAGTCTGCTACTCCTTCTTTCATGAATGAAATTTCTGATTCCGTGTATGACTTGTCTCCTTTTTTTGATGATGATCTTAATAAATATCAAGAGTTAATAAAACAATGCAAACCAAAGAAAGCCCAACCCATCTGTGAGGATGCCCAGGTTACTAATTTAAGAACCGACCAATGCCTTCGAGAGGTAAAAATTGGTACCATGCTAGACAATGAAGACGCAGAATAGATGATTAGTCTTCTGAAGGAATTCACTGAAGTCTTTGCTTGGTCACATGAGGATATGCCTGGTATAGACGCCGGCATTGTGCAACACTGCTTGCCAACCTACCCTGGGGCAAAGCTAGTCAAACAGAAGCCCAGAAGGATGCGTCCAGAATGGAGTGAGAAGATCAGAGAAGAAGTTGTGAAGTAGTGGAATGCGGGATTTCTACAAGTGGTGAGGTACCCACAATGGTTGGCCAACAACTTACTAGTGCCAAAGAAGGATAGAAAGGTATGAATGTGAATAGACTTTTAGGACTTAACAAGGTAAGCCCTAAAGATGACTTCCCATTACCTCACATTGATGTATTCGTTGGCAACACGACAGGGCATGCCTTGTTATCATTTATGGATGGATTCTCGGGATACAACCAAGTGAGCATGCACCCAGAGGATCATGAGAAGGCAGCCTTCATCACTCCAAGGGGAACCTATTGTTACAAGATGATGCATTTTGGACTATAAATGCTGGGGCAACTTATCAGAGAGCAGCTACGGCCATATTACATGATATGATGAGCAAGGATGTGGAAGTCTATGTGGATGATATGATAGTGAAGTCAAAGGATTGGCAAGGGCACATTCCCATATCAAGAAAAATCTTTGAAAGAATCAAGAAGTATCAGCTGAGGTTGAACCCTCAGAAGTGTGTCTTTGGGGCAACAGAAGGAATATTATTAGGGTTCTTGGTGAGTGAAAGAGGCATTGAAGTCGACCGTATCAAGATCAAGGCAATTCAAGAAATGCCCACACCTCACACTGAGAAGCATATACGAGGATTCCTAGGTCACATCCAGTATATCAGCAGATTCATAGCTCAGTTGACTACAATCTACGAACCAATCTTCAAGTTGCTGAAGAAGGATCAGCCCATAGAATGGAATAATCAATGCCAACAAGCTTTTGATAAGATCAAAGGGTATCTTATGAATGTCAATTATTCTTTGATGGAGCAACTAATCGAAAGGGGTGTGGTGCGAGAATATTGTTTGTCACTCTTGACGGCCTTTATTTGCCTTCATCATTCCACCTTGATTTTCCCTTTACCAACAACATTGTTGAATATGAAGCTTGTGCCTTGGGACTAGAAACAGCCCTAACCATTGGGTGAAAAGGATCAAGGTATGCAGCGATTCATCCATTGTCATTTGTCAGACACAGGGAAAGTGGAAGACTAGATATGAGAAGCTAAAGCCATATCAAGAACATCTGGAGGAGGAGATTGGACACTTTGAGAAAATCTCATTTGAATACTTCTAAAGGGACAATAATCGGTTCACTGATGCCCTTGTAACCTTGACTTCGATGGTAGAATGCAATCATATGGCTAGGGTTCGACCATTCTTAGTGGAACAAAGAAACAAGCCCATTTATCAGAATTCGGTGAACTCTCTCACCATAGATGGTCGGTCTTGGTTTGCTCATATTGTGGATTTTATAAGGGAAAGGAAATACCCGATTGAAGCCACAAAAAGAGAAATAAATTTCTGAGAAGATATGCCACCCAGTTTATCCTTCAAGAAGACTTGTTGTACAAAAGGTCCTATGATGGAATTCAATTGGTGGGTGTGGACGAAGAACAAGCCACAACCATCATGGAGGAAATTCATCAAGGCCTCCGTGGACCCCATATGAATGCCAAAATGCTAGATAAAAAGATCCACAGGCTGGGAAATTACAATGGAAGCAGATTGCGTAAACTTTGTTAAGAAATGCCACAAATGTCAGGTATTTACCAATATCATACATATCTCGCCAAAAGAGTTACACTCACTCAGTTCTCCTTGGCCATTCTCTACTTGAGGCATTGACATCATTTGGAAGATCAACCCAAAGGCATCGAATGGTCACGAATTCATTTGGTAGCCAGTGATTATTTCACCAAGTGGGTAGAAGCTCAGTTATATATAGTCCTCACCTCTGCTAAGGTGGAAAAATTCATCCAAAAAAATATCATTTCTCGATATGGAGTAACTTAAGAGTTGATATCAGATCAGGGATCCGATTTTTGGGCCAAAACTGACAAAATCTACTCAAAGTTCAGTATCAGAAGGCACCATTCTACCACTTACAGGCCACAAACCAATGGGGCAATAGAAGCAACCAACAAAAACATCAAAGTCGTCTTGTAGAAAATGGTAGAAACACATAAGGATTGGGTAGATAAGTTACCCCTTGCCTTATGGGCATATCGGACCTCTATAAGATCCTCGACAGTGGCAACTCCTTTCTCTTTGGTGTATGGGGTTGAAGCAGTGCTACCTGTAGAAATCCTAGTACCATCCTTAAGAGTGCTTTTGAATAGTTAGCTACCTGAAGGAGAATGGGTGAAGGCCAGACATGATGAGCTCAACTTTCTCGATGAAAGGTGTATGAAAGCTATGGATAATCTGAAGAAATATCAATTAGGCCATAATGGTGATACCGGTCAGGTCCACGAACTCCCTGATAGTCAGAACTCTTGGAACGGTCATGGATCTACCACTGAATGGAATTCCTATCAAGGCATAGAAGCACAGAGGTGTAATGGTGATCTCCCCAATAGGTAAATGGAAAGAATGAGTACTAGGCCACCACTGCTCCATCAGAGCCCCCACCAGTGCCGGGTTAAACTTTTGGGTCTCTACAAGGGCTAGCCGGCAGAGGTACGATGCATCAACCATCTCCTTCACTCTATGAGAAAGCATCCTATGCCATGACTGAACCATGATCATATGGCTATATGAGGCCAAGGAAGGTGGTTCCCTCCCCTCATGCTAATGGAAATAAAGAATGTATAAAAAGAAAAAACAACAAAAAGCAAAAACAACATAAAAAGAAAGACAAAACAAAAGTACAAGAAAATCAAAGTAATGAATACAATGTAAAGACTTACCCCCATATGGAGTTATAAATGTGATTCTGACTGTTGTGAAAAGTCTGCCCGTAGTACCAGTTGGCCAGGCCCTCATTCCTATAGGAAGGACTGTTGCAACTCTCAGGCTGAACTTCTCCCAAAGTCTTTCTCTTTCACTTTAGCCATAGTTTTAGAAATTACAAGAAACCCTAGAAAGTTCTAAAAATTGTAAAAAATCCCAAAAAGTTTCCCAAATTGCATAAAATCCCACAAGAATATCAAATTCTCCAAATAATTCCTCCCTCAAGAATAAGATGAAGATCTTCAAGAACTTCAAGAACAAGATGAAGATCTTCAAGAACTTTAAGAGCAAAGTGAAAAAATCCAAGAACAAGAAGGAAAACTTCAAGAAAAACCAGAGAGCTCCAGGAACTCCAAACTTACTCAGAAAAGTTAGAATGAAGAACGAACAGGGGCCATTTTATAAAAAAATATTATTTTTCCAAAAAAAAAATTTAGATTCCAAATCAAGAATCAAGAATCAAAAGATTCCAAATCAAGCATCAGAATTCAAATCAAAAGAATCAAAAGATTCCAAATCAAGCATCAGAATTCAAATCAATTTCCAAATAAAGCATCAAGAATCAAAAGATTCCAAATCAAGCATCAGAATTCAAATCAGCATCAAGAATCAAAAGATTCCAAATCAAGCATCAGAATTCAGAATCAAGGGAAAATCAAGAAGAGACATAATGTCATTAACCCGGCCCCAGGGGGCCTAACCCCTTTGATTCGGTTCCAAGTGGCCCGATCTCATCAACCAATTCCATGAACTGGCACATGTGAAGCTTAGCTAAGGAAAATAAAAAAAAATCGAATGTTTTTACCTGTTACAAGATGGGAAGAGCAGCAAATTCCTCTCTTATAACCATCGATCCCAAATAGTCCAGATTGGCTCGACAGACCCAGCTTGGAGACCAAAATTCCCTAAACTGGCACATGTGAAGCCCAGCTAAGGAAAATAAAATAATCAAATGTTTTTACTTGTTGCAAGAGTGGAAGAGTAGCGAATTCCTCTCTTATAATCCCTGATCCTAGATAGTCCAGATGGGGTCGAAAGACCCAGCATGGAGACCATATTCCCTAAACTGGCACATGCGAGGCCCAGCTAAGGAAGAGTCAAAGATCAAAATACTAACCTTTTTGCAGGATTGGAAGAGCAGTTAATTCCTTTCCCCCAATTGGCAGCCTAGGTAAGTCCTAAAACTTTAGAGATATTATCTGTTGCATTTTTCAACTCCATCATAAATGAGCAAGATGACGGTAGTATATGCTCCAGGTGATAAAATGTGCTTATTCTTTTCTTTGCCCTTCGGTTGTTAGCACAGGCCACGGCCAAAGAGGGGCATTCTGTAGACACCCAAATTTGTCACCCTCCTCTGGCTATGATGAAATATGGTTCTTGGACGTGACTTCTGGCTTCCGATCAATGAAGATGATGATGGAAACTTTTCCCTACCCACAACCCTAGAAACCTTATTGCGGGAGAGAAGAGGGTCAAATTTTAACTTTTTATATATGAAGAAATCTGGTCAAGATGACCATACGGATGGATAGTGCTCGAAAATATAATTCCGACAACATATGGCACGTCAAAATCAGACCGATGGATCTCCCATAATCATCCCCGAAAAACTATACTTTCCCTCACGTATGCCGCGCACATGGACAGACCTACCCCAAACACCCTAAAATTCATCCCCTACCTACCCCAAACACCCTAAAATTCATCCCCTACCTACCCAGATAACCCAAAAACACTCCTAGACCTGAAACCCTAGAAACCCTCACGCGGGAGAGAAGAGGTTCAATTTTGGCTTTTTATATATGAAGGAATCCAGTTAAGATGACCATATGGATGGATAGTGCTCGAGAATACAATTTTGATGATATATAGCACGCCAAAATTGGACCAATGGATCTTTTGTAATCATCACCGAAAAAACCCATGGTTGTGTGTGCACATGGGTGCTGTCTGCACCATGCATCATACACCATGCACCATGCACCATGCCAAGCCATGCCATGCACCACCCTGCCAACTGCCCTTGCCTAGTGGCCTGTGCCCGTAGGGGCACAGGCCTGCACCCCTTGTAGACACCCAATTTTGTCACCCTCCTCTAGCTATGATGAAATATGGATCTTGGACACGACTTTCGACTTCTAACCAACAGAGATGTTGATGGAAACATTCCCCTACCCAAAACCCTGGAAATCCTTGTGCAGGAAAGAGGAAGGTCTAATCTTGACTTTTCATATATGAAGGAATTTGGTCAAGATGACCATGTAGATAAATAGTGCTCAGAAACATGATTCCGATGATATATGATACATCAAAATCGGGTCGACGGATCTCCAACAATCTCGAAAAATCAAGCCTTCCTGCACATATGCCGTGCAGACAGACAATCCCACCGGAAATCTAGGAAAATCCCTTGCCTAACCCAAACACCCTAAAATTCATCCTCTACCTACCCAGATTACTCTGAAACACTTTCGGGTCTAAAACCCTAAGAATCCCCGCACGGGAGGGAAGGGGCCTAATTTTGGCTTTTTATATATGAAGGAATCCGGTTAAGATGACCATACAGATGGATAACGCTCAAAAATACAATTTTGACAATATATGGTACACCAAAATTTGACGAACGGATCTCCCGCAACCTTCCTTGAAAAATCACATTTTTTTCGCTTGCATGCCGCACACCCCTACAGCACACTATGCATGGCCCTTACTATACGTTGTGTACACTATGCCCACACAATGTGCACATGGCCCGCACACCGTGCACATTACCTGCACACCCATGTGTTCACGCACCCGTTGTGTACATTGCCAGCACACCCATGCATTCGTGCACCCGTGACATCACCTGCACCCCCTACCTAAACTTTTTCTCTCTTCCCACTTTTTCAATAAGTACATTTTTCGGCTAAACCTCCTCTCTCCTCTCGCTTTTCTAAATACTTCTTTTTTCGGCTAAACTTTCTCTCTCCTCCCACTTTTCCAAAAATTACCTTTTTCAAACTTTCTCTCTCCTCTTGGTTTTCCAAAAACTACTTTTTCTGACTAAACTTTCTCTCTCCTCCAATTTTTTTGAAAACTACCTTTTTGGGCTAAAACTTCTCTCCTCTCACTTTTCTAAAATCTGCCTTTTCGGCTAAACTTTCTCTCTCCTCCCGCTTTTTTGAAAATCACATTTTTCCAAGCTAAAATTTCTCTCCTCCTATTTTTTTTCTAAAAACCCTTTTACCCACTGGACACAAGCCTCCCCACCCATTTTTACCTTCAATCGCCCTTTTACCCCCATTGGACAAAAATCCTATCTCTTCACTTTAGGCAAGAGCCCCCCCCTTTCGTCCACTGGATAAAGGGATTCCCCCTCTCATATTTGGCCCAAAAAAACTATAAATACCCCCTCCCTTAGAAAAAAGACACCAATAGACCAGAATCCCCTTTAAGAGTGAAATTTTCCTCCAGACCCTCTTGATTTTCTTCTGATCTGCTGAGTGATCTTCATCAAGATCCGAAAACTCATTCAGATCTTTGAAGGGTTCTTCCAGATCTTGAAGATATTCAATCCAAATTCTTTGTTAGATCCAATTTTTAGCCAAAAATAGTATGTTCTTGAGCCACCTCCCTTGAGTGTTCTTGAGCATTCTTGAGCATTCTTGAGATAGAAACCCCCTCTTTTTGAGGTTTTTTGGGTCTACGAAGAGATATTTATTAAGATCTGAAACTTTGTTCAGATCTTTAAAGTGTTCTTCGAGACTTTGGAGTTCTTCAATCCATTTTTAGGTCGGCCTATTTCTTTTTAGAAATAGCTATTCCTACCCAAACCTCTGTCCAAATGTCCCTGGAATAATTCTAGAAATAGCCATTCCCAGCGGAAGCTCTGCCAGAGTGCCACCTCAGCCTAACCCTCCCTTAGCCTATCCCTATGGGAAGCTCTGCTTGAGTGCCATCTCATCCCAAGCCCAAAAATAGCATTTCCTAGCTGAACCTCTATCCGAGTGTCCTTGGAATATTTCTAGAAATAGCTATTCCCAGCGGAAGCTCTGTCGAAGTGCCACCTTAGCCTAGCCCTCCTTTAGCCTATCCCTAGCGGAAGCTCTGTCGGAGTGCCACCTCATCCCAAGCCCAAAAATAGGCTTCCTAGTTGAAGCTCTATCCGAATCCAAATCCAAAAGCAACTGTTTCTAGCTGAAAATCTATCCGGATACCATCATAATTAGCATCTCTCAAGAAAGGAAGTTGGAGGTCAAGACCATCTTTCCCTGAGCCAAGAGAGCATGAAAGATAATCCGAGATGATACCAATCAAGGGCCCACCTCTCTTGGCCTAAAACAGGGGTCAAATTCAGGTATAATCTCTCTCCTCATTTAAGTATAATGTAGATATCTAATAAGCCTTGTTTTAGTGTATATAATAGTTTGAATTCAATTAATGTATATATGTGTGATAACTTAGCCATACATGTGAAATAGTAATAATTATGAAAAATATTTGTTCTCAAGCATCTAATAAGAAGACCGGTTGAACCAGGCAGATTGGGTGCTTAACACCTTCCCAACTCTATAACCTGAAACTTACCCTAAATCTCTAGACCAGACTAAATTTTGGGCCATTTTCTCAGAAATTGGGCCCACCCTCGGGTCCTAGGCCCATAACCCTAGGTGGAGACTCCAAACCCGATTTGCATGATCCTGATCCCTGAATCGGACCATCATCAAAACCCCTATCTCAAATGATGAATTTTACACTCTTGCGAAATAGGCCTCCACGTATCTCCAAGCAAGGATATGATGGTGTGGGGCTCGCAAGCGAAATAACTCGACTCGAACCCCTTCCCCCCACATGAAGGTGAAGAGAGAGAGAGGAGAGAGGATAGGGATACATAGCCCATCCATCTCCGGCCTCAATCCTCATTGTGGCGACTCCACTAGGGATAAATGTCAAGCTTCCAATACTAGATGCTTCCTTTCAATGCAAGAACATTTTCCACTACATTTGTTTGAAAACATGTTTAGCTAACCCCATGTTTGTAATTGTATTTGCTAACTGCATCATGCATTGTGCTTAAAGTGAAATCATTTGGCGAGGGACTTCCTATCATGCCTGCACCCTCGGGGAGGTCAATGCCTGTCATGAAAGTACTCTGAGAGTAACTGATACCCCCTTCCTGTACAAGAATGAAAGGTATCGTCAAACGGTGAGGATGTTGTATTTGTGCCAACACCCTCGGGGAGGTCCATCCACTTATAGCATTCTGAGATCAAATGCGTCATCAAATGGCGAGGATGTCTGTATTTCTATCAACACCCTCGGGGAGATCCGAGCACTTTACGACATTCTGAGATCGAATGATAGTTACCCTAGATTACACTTTTGCACACAATCATTCACGGTTCAACCACCCTGTGGCCAATTACTTAACCTTGTGTGTAGACACAAGTAATGGGTAAGGAAGTCACCCCCATGATCTTGTACCTACGGGTGTATCAAAAGGATCATGTACCTTCCATATATAGATCCTATTAAGGAAACTTTTTCAGTCCTATTGCATCCATCGCATTGCTCGCATCATGTAGAAAATAGATGAAGAAGCTAGGAGCGCCACAAGCTAATTGTAGAACTTGTTTGCGGTCTTGAAAAGGAATGTTCCTACACTATATTCCCATCGTAAAGAATTGATTTCCTAAAGTGGATTTTGAATAAATGGTATCCCTCCTCCTTAAGGAAAAAATCCAGATACATGACTCAGGGGCAATCCCACTAGAGTCACGTTAAGTTCCGAGAAGTCCCGAGAAAATCAAGAGGAATGACACCTAGTGGGAAAAGAGCAAGGAAAGCATGACTTTGTTACATGGAATGTCTTATGAGAATATTCCCAACTAGCCATTTGTATGAACTTCCCGCTTATGGCATTGGGTGGACCAAGGGCATCAAACCCTATCCACCACTACCATTTAGCAGACTAACCTTAGATGAATTAATGTTTCTTAATTTAGTGAATGTATGAACAAGGGGATGGGAATTCAAGAATCCTAAAATAAACCACTTTTGGTTTAGGTACAGTTCCACACCTGAAGTATTCACCATGGTCCCTTTGGATGCATCAGGGTAATCGATTAACTTGCCTAAATCCAGAATCACCTCCGTCATCTCTTCGAGGTTGTCTACTGCTAGGTGATTATAGCCCTGTAAGCATGGATCCACCCAACATGAAAACACCTGAATAGCCTGGGTCTGTCCCATGGAGACCTTGCAGGCAGAAATGGCTGAAGTCAAAAGATGGATAGCTCAGATACTGCATACACTTCAGAACCCTCCTAGAGCTGATCCTAGGAATGAGATGGCACCAGTAACAGGAGATGTAGACCAGAATAAAGCTATATGTCATCATGGGAATTCTTCCTGAGCTAACTCAAGGGAACCAGAGCATGTCCGGCCAATCGATCAGAGAGGATCTTCACCTACCAGGCTGAATGGTCCATGAGGGGCCTATTCTAGGGTCCCTCCTCCTAAAGTAAAGATCAAAGATGAAAAAGAGGAATTTGTAGCACACGTATGCTTTGAGCCTCCGAAGACAGAGAAATAAAGGAAGCTCAGAGAGCAGTTAGAGAAGTTAGAGAGCATGATTCAAGCAGGAAAAGACTCAGAAGGCCTAGCAGTGGATTCTGAGGAAATGAGTTTCTTCTCTGGAGCAAGAATTCCAAAAAAATTCAAGTGGTAGAGTGATAGATTTGATGAGTTAGGAGGCCCCAAGGCTCATCTCAAGGTCTTCCTCAGCATCACCAAGTCGTGGCAACTTGCAGATAACCAGATCGGGCAAACCTTCGTGTTAACCCTATCGGGACTAGTACTGAGGTGGCTCACACAGTTGGAGTCATCACAAACTTAGAACTAGGCAATGGTGGTGAAGGCTATCACAAAACAATGCTCCTACAATATTGAGGTGGATGTGAAACGTCGAGAGCTTGGGACGTTGATGCAGTAGCCTAAAGAAAGATTCACAACCTTCTTGATGAGATTCAAAGACAAGGTCGCCAAGATGGTAGATAGGCCTTCAAAAGCAGAGCAGGTGGAGATGTTAATAGAGAACTTGTCAAAGCCCTATTATGATGTTCTTTACTATCAGCATTTGTAAACTTTTGATGCCTTGATTGCCACTGGCACACGGGTGGAGAATAGAATTCTGAGAGAAGCTTAATATCAAGGATCCTCCCAAGACGCAAGCAAGAACACCCGAATCGAACGGGGAAAGGGTCCGAAAACTAATATGGTAAGTGCAGTTCAGTAGTCTAGCCCTTCATAATACAAGCAGATGCACTGGCCAAAAAGGCTTCTCACCCAAGAAGGCCATTTTCTGATCTGGGAATGCCCGTAATGGTCGCATATGAGAAGTTAAAGAAGTAAGGATTCCTAGGGACAGTGGGTCCAAGAGTGATCAGCAACCCTCCTCCAGCTTGGTATAGGGATCATGAGTATTGTGCCTGCCACACTTAGAAGGGGCACAATATTGAAAGATGTTTAGGTTTATAGCATGCAATTCAGGACTTGGTAGACAATGGAACCATTGAGGTCAAGATTAAGCAGTCTCACATTGTCAATACCAATCCACTCCCTGATCATGTGAACAATGTGGATGAAAAAACTACAGAGAGTGACCCTACTCAACTCATTGTACCTAGAGCTCGAAAGAATCATATGAATGCCCAAGGTTATAGGAAAATCATGAGTCGAGGGGCTGGAGTCATAAGAACCCCCAGAAGATGAGAATCATCAGAGGAAGAGTCAGAAGATCGGGTGCCCCCCTCCATCCCTCCTCATTAGAAGAATCCACTGCACCACATTACCAGCCTCTGCCACATTATCAGCCTCTGTTATATTATCAGCCTCTGCCATATCATCAACCTTTCCTTCATGCTATCACCCCCAATCTTCATATCCTACCTCTCACATTATATCATCTTCATACCATCCCACTTCATATCCCTCATCACCCTCATACTAGTCCTATTCTCAAGGTTTAGTGTATAACCCAAAAGAAGGATGGACGAATGGGTACGATTGGAAGGATATGCTTGCAGTACCAGATTCCCCAAAGATGACTTCATCAACAGGGTCAGTAAATGCATTAGGGGAAGACCAAGAGAGTGATCCCACTTCTCTAATTCAGCCTGCTGTAACTTCAGAAGAAAATCCATAGGTAATTGAAGAGATTACAACTGTTCTTCTCAGAGTAGTAACCATATTGGCTATAGGGGAGCAGATCAAAGAATACACTTCCTTAATCCACATAGGGAGTGACACAGAGGATGATAAGTCAAGACTAGTTCAACTTCGAGCCAGTAATGATAGCCTATGGAAATCTTTCGGTCCATATGCTTTAAATACTATGAGCGTTTGGATGCCAGAGAATTTGATTGTCCTGAGGAATTTGATGAAGAACCAAGGGGGAGTGAAATCAGTAAAGAAGAGGATGATGATGATGATGATGAGGATGAAAATGAAGATGAGAAGGATGGAGATGACTCTGATTCTTGAGAGGATTATGAGTATCCAGACTGGGATGACTACCAAGGGCCTTGGTACATTGATTATGATGATGAGTCAGAATATTACTCACTAGAACATCTGAAATGTTTCTTAATCTATGCCATTGGCAATGATGACCTAATAATTGATCCAACAAGTGGCATTCACCCTTCCATATGCATGGAGGGAGATGATTCTACATTAGATTTAGAGAATAAGGGGGAATCTGGAGAGCCGACGCAAGTTTATATGGATGAACAGTACTCCACATTTGAGTTGGAAGAAAAACTGTGTGAAGTGGTATTCTGACACATTGAGGATGCAAGAAAGGGTAGAAGAAATTGAAAAAATGTTAAGGGAAGTAATCGTCAGTGATCTTTACTACCGGGAGCAATTAAATGACCTTGAGGAAATAGGACCAGATGACATAATCGTAGAGGTGGTAGACGCTGCATTCCAATAGCTTTCCAATGCATTCAAGAGGCTACAAGCCAGGGCAACAGATATTTGTGAAGGTCCTCGACTTCCCACCCTAAGCAGGGAAGGAGAATCAGAAGAAGATGGTTCTATAGTGGGGATAATTACCCTAACCAATAGTGATGATGAAGATAGTTATCCCACTGAGATTATTGTGAAAAAAGCAATTGACGTGATGGAAACTAGAGTAGCCAAAGGCTAATAAGGTAGAACTAGCAGCGTAAAGAAAGAGCCAGAGAACCCAGTCTTAGCTTAACTCAATAAATCCCAGGCAAATATCTCTATTTGGGGATTGTTGATGGTATCTCCTTCGCACCGTGAAGCAGTCTTGAGATCTCTCGCTAATGTGTAAGTGCCGATCGAGATAAATCCAATGCACCTCACACATATAGTAGGAGCAACATATGCAGTGTAGTTTCTGATGTTCTTGGATTATGAGCTTCCTAAGGAAACCCAACACAATCGGGCTCTCCATATTATAGTTGAATGCCTTAATAAAATAGTTCCCCAGGTTCTTGTTGACAATGGGTCCGCTTTGAATGTGCTACTATTGAGATTAGCAATGAGTATCCATGTCAACTTGGAAGAAATGAGGCCAAGCACCCAAACCATAAGGGAATACGATAATACCAAGAGGAAGATCCTTGGCATCATTACCCTTGCTATAAAGATTGGCCCAGTGAAGTTTGATGTTGATTTTCAAATCATTGATATATTGGTAGCTTTTAATATGCTCTTGGGAAGTCCTTGGTTGCATCCAGCGAAGGCGGTGTCCTCTAGTCTCCATCTAAAAATGAAATTCATTCATGAGGGGAAGGTGGTCTTAGTGGTTGGAGATCCTAAAGTGGTTAACACTTTGGCTAACATTGAAAATGGGGAAGAACAAGACTAGGAGGTGCAACTGAGTGGTTTTGAAATAGACACCACTTGTGTAGTCATGGCCAAAGAAGCTCCAAAGGAGAAAATCCCAGCTAACTATGAAGCCATCTAGAGTCTGCCAGTGAATCAGATGATAAAGAACATACAGTATTTTCCTGGCATGGGATTGGGAAAATATCACCAAGGAGTTCCAAAGCAGCCTAGTTTGGCAGTGAACAAAGGAAAGAATGGTCTCAGGTACACTCTTCCAACTATCAAAGGCAGAAAGTGCTGAGGATGACTAGAAATATCTCCGTCACTTACTACCACATTCTCAATGGATACTTTGTGAAAGAAGGAGAGGATTTTCCCTTTTGTGGAAATGTGGATCTATGGTTTGATGAAACCGCCGCCAAGATGCAACCAAGACTTGAAATTTTCTTCCAAGTCACATTCAATTGGGTGACTCATGAAGTGGAACAACAGAAAAGGCTAGTCAAAGAAGGTGACTAAGACAGTTGCATCACTAAGATAGAAGAAATTGCACTGATTGAGACTGGGTCTTCCTCTGGTAATCCTACAACATTGATCCAATCAAAGGAGACACCGAGTCCTCGAGTTCTCATGAAGAGAGAATGGGAGAAGAAGATAAGGCTCACCTAGAGTCTGCCACTTCCCATTGATTTGAAAGCTTTTATTTGCTCTCTTCTACAAGAGCCAAGAGCCCGAGAGTTGCATGAGCTCAAGCCCTATCCTTTCAGAAGAAGAAGTGTGTATACAAAACAAAGGAGAGCACAGAGGATGATGGTTTATATGTATTGTGCCTGAACCAATTGCAATGGGAAGGCTAGTGAAGGTGGTCAAAGATGTGACCGAGGTACCGGGATGGCATCCCTCAATAGGCTCGAAAAGATAGACTTCATAGAAAAAGGATTGAGATGTCTCCATCGATCTTCGCACCTCAGAAAGTTTGGTTTTCGAGAGCACGAGATTGATCAGTTGGTATTCATAAAGAAGAGGGTACCTGTTCAGAGGAACCATGACACCACTAAAGAAATAGCAGCAACTTTCTCCGAAGGCGAAGAAGGCCCTTTGCCACATCTCCTCATCCATCAAGCCACTGAACCACTTCTGAACTAGACAAGCATTGGAGAAGACTTTAAGTTTTCTCATGCTTTTGAGTCAACCAGCCGATTACCCCTGGTGAAAGCATCAAGCCAGTTATCGAGTCCGTAGCCGAGTCTGTTGTTTATGATTTTGTGTCAATCTCCCCTTTTGAGAAGAGTCCAGAGTCCTTGTATAATGAGTCTGTTACTCCTTCTTTTATGAATGAAATTTCTTATTCTGAGTTTGACTTGCCTTCTTTTTCTGATGATGATCTTGATAAATATCAAGAATTAATAAATCAATACAAACTAAAGAAATCCCAACCTATCCGTGAGGATACTCAGGTTATTAATCTAGGAACTGACCAACGCCTTTGAGAGGTAAAAATTGGCACTACCCTTGATGACGAAGAAGCAAAAAGAATGAATAATCTTCTGAAGGAATTCGCCAATGTCTTTGCTTGGTCTTATGAGGATATGCTTGGTATCGAACCCAATACTGTGTAGCATCAATTACCAACTTACCTAGGGGCAAAGCTGGTAAAATAGAAGTTCCAAAGAATGCAGCCAGAATGGAGTGAGAAGATCATAGAAGAAGTTGTGAGGTGATGAAATGTAGGTTTCTTACAAGTGGTGAAGTACCCCAATGGTTGGCCAAAATTGTATTAGTACTGAAGAAAGATGGAAAGGTATGAATGTGCGTAGACTACCGAGATCTTAACAAAGTAAGCCCTAAAGATGACTTCCTAATTCCTTACATTGATGTATTGGTGGATAATACGGCGTGGCATGCTTTATTATCATTCATAGATGGATTCTCGGGATACAACCTAATAAGCATGCACCCAGAGGATCATGTGAAAATAGACTTCACCACTCCATGGGGAATCTATTGTTACAAGTTGATGCCTTTTGGACTGAAGAACATCAGGGCAACTTATCAAAGAGCAGCTATGGCCATATTGCATGACATGATGAACAAAGATGTGGAAGTCTATATGGATGACATGATAGTAAAGTATAAAGATTGACAGGGGCATATTCCCGCACTAAGGTGATTCTTTAAAAGAATCAAGAAGTATCAACTAAAGTTGAACCCTCAAAAGTGTGTATTCGGGGCAATGGAGGAAATTTGTTAGGCTTCTTGGTGAGTGAAAGAGGTATTGAAGTTGACCCTATTAAGATCAAGGTAATTCAGGAAATGGCCTATGCCTCGGACTGAGAAGCAAATACAAGGATTTCTTGTTCACATCCAATATACTAGCAAATTCATAGCTCAGTTAACTACAATCTGTGAACCAATTTTCAAGCTGCTAAAGAAGGATCAGGACAGGGAATGGAATGACCAATGCCAAGAAGCCTTTGACAAGATCAAAGAGTACCTTATGAACCCACCAGTATTGACTCCACAAGTGAAAGGAGAACCACTTCTATTGTATCTGTCTGTGGGAGAATATTCTATAGGCTCTTTGCTAGCACAAAAGGAAACAGAAAAAGGGCAGAGCACGCCATATATTACCTTAGCAAGAAGTTTCTGGAATATGAGACCTAGTACACATCTTTGAAAAGAACTTATGCTGCATTGATTTGGGCAACTAAAAGGTTGTGACACTACATGGTTTCCTATCCGGTGCATTTGATGTCAAAGATGGATCCCATCAAATATCTCTTCGCGAAACTGGCCTTAATAGGAAGGATGGCTCGTTGGTTAATTTTGCTATCAGAGTTTGATATCACCTATGTTACTCAGAAATCTATCAAGGGCCAGGTCATAGCTGATCATTTGGCTGCTCACCCCACAAAAGATGGAAGGTCATTGGATGATACCTTTCCCGATGAAGGAATCACAGCAGTACAGGAAGAAGATACAGTTAATGAATGGTAGTTATTATTTGATGGAGTAGCCAATCAGAAGGGATGTGGTGCGGGAGTATTGCTTGTCACTCCTGATGATCTTTATTTACCTTCGTCATTCCACCTTGACTTCCCCTGTACCAATAACATTGTCGAGTATGAAGCTTGTGCTTTGGGACTCGAAACTGCTTTAACCAATGGCGTGAAAAGGATTAAGTTTTACGGTGATTCATCCATTGTCATCTGTCAGACATAGGGAAAGGGGAAAATTAGAGATGAGAAGCCGAAGCTATATCAAGAGCATCTAGAAGAGGTGATTGAACACTTTGAGAAGATTTCGTTCGAACACTTCTTGAGGGATAATAATAGGTTTGCTGTTGCCCTTATAACCTTGGCTTCTACAGTAGAGTACAACCCTATGGCTAGAGTCCGACCATTCTTGGTAGAACAATGAAGCAGGCCCATTTATCAGAATTCAGTGAACTCTCTCACTATAGATGGTTGGTCTTGGTTCATTCACACAGTGGATTTCATCAGGGAAAGGAAGTATCCAGTTGAAGCAACTGACAGAGAGAAGAAGTTTCTAAGAAGATATGCCACCCAGTTTATTCTCCAAGAGGATCTATTATACAGGAGTGATCCAATGACGGAATACATTTGTTTTGTGCAGACGAGGAACAAGCTACAACTATCATGAAAGAAATTCATCAAGGTCTTTGTGGACCCCACATGAATGCCAAAATGTTATCTAAGAAGATCCTCAGGCTAGGATATTATTAAAACACAATGGAAGTAGATTGCATGGACTTTGTCAAGAAATGCCACAAGTGTCAGATATTTGCTAACATCATACATATCCCACCAACAGAGTTGCATTCACTCAGTTCACCTTGGCTATTCTCCACTTGGGGTATTGATATCCTTAGAAAGGTTAACCCTAAAACATCCAATGGCCACAAATTCATCTTGGTAGCCATTGATTATTTCACCAAATAGATAAAAAGATTAGTCCTATGTAGTCTTCACATCTGCTAAGGTGGTCAAGTTCATCCAGGAAAATATCATTTCCTGATATGGAGTACCTCAAGAATTGATATCAGATCAAGGATCCCACTTCTGGGGTAAGACCGAAAAAATCTGCACAAAATTCTGTATTAGAAGGCATCACTCTATCACTTACAGGCCACCGACCAATGGGACAGTAGAGGCAGCTAATAGGAATATCACAGTCATTCTGTAAAAAATGGCGAAAACATACAAGGATTGGGCTGATAAGTTACCCCTTGCCTTATGGGCATACCAGACTTCTGTACATTCTTTAACAGGGGTAACTCCTTTCTTTTGGTGTATGGAGTTGAGGCAGTTCTACCCGTGGAAATCTTGGTACCATCCCTAAGGGTGCTTCTTGATAGTTATCTACTTGAAGGAGAGTGGGTGAAGGCCAGACATGATGATCTCAGTTCTCTTGATGAAAGGCCATGAGGACTTTGTCAAGAAATGCCACAAGTGTTATATATTTACTAATATCATACATATCCTACCAACAGAGTTGCATTTTCTCAATTCACCTTGGCCATTCTCCACTTGGGGCATCGATATCATTGGAAAGATCAACCCCAAGGCATCTAATGGTCACGAGTTCATCTTGGTAGCCATTGATTATTTCACCAAGTGGGTAGAAGCTCAATCCTATGTGGTCCTCACAGCTACTAAGGTGGCTAAATTCATTAAAGAAAACATCATTAGCCGGTATGGAGTGCCTCAAGAATTAATATCGGATCAAGGATCCCATTTTTGGGGCAAGATCGACAAAATCTGCATAAAGTTCAGTATCAAAAGGCATCGATCTACCACTTATAGGCAATAGACTAATGGGGCAGTGGAAGTAGCTAACAAGAACATCAAAAGTCATCCTGTAGAAAATGGCAGATACACATAAGGATTGGGCAGATAAGTTACCCCTTACCTTATGGCATACCGGACTTCTATACGATCCTCGACAGGAGCAACCCCTTTCTCTTTGGTATATAAGGTTGAAGAGGTTCTACCCGTGGAAATCCTGGTACCATCCCTAAGGGTGCTTTTTGATAGTCAGCTACCTAAAGGAGAGTGGGTGAAGGCCAGACATGACGAGCTTAGTTTTATTAATGAAAGGCACATGAAGACCATGGATAATTTGAAGAAGTATCAACTGAGAATGGCCAGGGCCTTTAACAAAAATGTGAAGCCCCACCACATAGAGGTGGGCGAACTTGTTCTTCAAGAACAAAGAGCCCCAATTCATGAACCAAGAGGAAAATTCAAGCCCAATTGGAGTGGCCCACTCACTATCAAAGAAATTCTACCAAGCAAAGCTGTGAAACTCATAGACCACAATGGCGAAGAAATACCCGGACTGGGCAACATGGATCAACTCAAGAAATATTATGTCTCAAAGGGTGAATAGCATGAACTACGTCAGACCTGATTCCTTTTGAGGGAACATAGGCAACTTGACATGTGCAAGCGTGGTCTCAACCATCTAAAGGCAATAAATTGGTTCCTTGATTAATAATCAAAGTATCTTAAAAGATCATCATAGTTTGTGTCCCCTAAGAATCGCCATTTGGCATGAAAGGCCATTAGGTATCTGTCATCCACCCATTGGTCCATCATTTGTTTTCCAGGATTTTATCCCCCCAAGAATCGCCATTTGGAATGTAAGGCCGTTAGGTTTCTGTCATTCACCTATGGTCCATCAACTCTTATCCAAGATTCTATCCCCTAAAAGAAAATCAACACCCGGCACCAGTTTATTAAGGCCAGCTTATTCTTCACACTTGATCAGTCAAAAAAGAAGAGCTTGATGCAACAGTGGTAAAGGCTTGTTTAAGTCATTAGCAATGAGTAATGCTTTGATATATCATTATATCTCTTTGTTTGTGACAGTTTCAGGAAAATTCATGAGCTCATTGGATGAGACGTTGAGGAAATAGACCTTAGACATGAGCATGAGAGTGCCAGGATTCTTGGAATCCATGAATGTGTCATTTCTTGGCCGGATTGGATGTGTGAAGCTACATCACCAATTACTCCGATAGGTGCCTTAGCACTAGGATGCCAATCTGTATGTATTTCAATTTGGATTAGTAGAGATCTGCCCAACTCTCAAAGAATTTTGGATTTGTATGTTATCTCCACTAAAAGGTAGTTTGTTCCACCATCTTTGAAGAAATATTACTCAGAGAAAATTTAGGACTTCTTCGGATGGAAAGAAGAGGAAGTGAAGCGATTTCTCAGGTATGGGAAGATCGACATTCTAAAGGTGGCTCAGATCTTCATCCAATATCTACCAATGGGGGAAGAATCCATCAACAGAGATCACAAGATGCTTATTTACTTTGCATGATAGCTCGTTATGTTCTCCACACTCCCGGACATGGTGCACCGTCCATTTTGATTGAGGTAGTAAAAATGTTGAAGAAGGGAGGTGACATCATCCCTACGGTACTTGCAGAAACTCTCAAGGGATTCGATGACATGAGCCATGGTCATAGATTTGGACTAAATCATTATCAAGGGAGTCTTACTATTTTTTAGAGTTGCCTCCTAGAGAAACTGAAGTTAACCAAGCTGTTAAAAGGAGGCCCACTCAGAGCCCTTTACTACCAGGATAAGAGGGAAGTTCCAGAACTCACCCTCATCACTTATTGGGAAAAGTTCCTACAAGAAAGAACTATGCAAGATATCGCATGGAGGTACCCAGGGAGGCCACAAGAATATTTTCTGATGAAGATCCCTAGCTACAATTATGTCAGGTTGATGGGATTGACTCACACATACTTTTACTTGCCTACCTACATCAGCCGACAATATGGATCTCGAGGCGACGGCCCAGAGGAGTTAGTGAACTTTCACCCACCTCAGGAGTTATCTTCCCACCTTGTTACTCACCTATCCTGTCTATGGTAGAAAAATTGTTCCCCTTTTCATGTAATTCACTTGGTAATAGAATGAGGAAATATTTGGATCCTCTTGTAATCCCGATTATTCTAATTATGACTTGAATTATGGAATTGATTATGCCTAAACATTGTAAACAAAAAAAAAAGTTTTCTTTGTACCAAAGGTAAATTTTCATTCTTAAGATGCTAAAATAAAATGATGAACAAACAAGGGGGAGGGAAAAAGAAAAAGGAAAATATACATGTGTTTGTGTTTATAGGAAATACAAAAACAAATCCCTATAGGTCAAAGTCATCATCTGAACCATACTCTGAGTCATCCTCATAGAGTACCAGGGAACCAGCGGATGCTAGTCTAGCCTACTTCAGCCTCTGGGTCATGTCCTGAATCAGTGCATCCTGCCGTGCAATTTTTCGCTCATTGGAATCAACTTGGCTCTCCAAGGCGGCAATCCTCCCATCATAAGGAATATAAAAAAAGATCAAGAAGAAGAAAAATGAAAGAAAAAGGGCAAAAAGAAAGGAAAATGGGAAAGTATAAAAAACCTTGGCAACTATCATCTCACACAAGCTATAGTGCATCCTCCTGATCTCAGAATAGCTCTCTGGAGACACCTGAGAAAGAACATATCAACCAAAGGAAGTCAAGAGTTAATTGAAGGATGATCAAATACTCACATAATCATAAGGAATAGGCAGCCTAAGGGAAGTGTCTATATTTGTATTATGCTCCAGAAGATGAGGGAGACTAGGGTTGGCTATGTTGGGATAGTTCCAAGCAGGGAAGCCATGGAAGGGGGTGCTAGCAACTTTGAGTGACCCACCTGCACTGGTAGAGGCTCCTGCTTGTGAAGGATCAACAACACTGGCATGCGACCAAACAGTCGAAGGATCTACATGACGCACTCTCCCTTGAAAGAGCATCAGTTAATACCAAAATAAGAAAGAATTTGAAGGAAATACTCTAGGAAGGGCAACATACCATTGGACCATCAGGACTGAGAGGGGTGCATACTGTCTGCTCCTCTAGGATGGCTCTGCAGTCCCTATCTTGATCAAGAAATGAGTCATCCCATACTCTGTCAGTGAAACACTTCATCTCATCTTCTAGGATGATCTCTAAGCAGTGCATAGTGGGTGGAGGAAGACCGGGAGAGGGGCATGACTCGATATCTGACCATTGGGGTACCACTCTCTCTCCCAAATACCAGATATGGCCCCAAATGCCCCGAAAAAGGACTTGGTTCTAGGATAAGTGTTTCCTTCAGAATCCGAAAATATGTGGCAATGGAATGGTCTCCAGGTGACCTGTAAATCCAAAGAAAAGTAAGTACAACACAAGATAGAAGGAATTTCAGTGGCATACACGGCATACCTCAGTGAGATCGTTCAAAAGAGAACGAGCAATGGTCCCCGGAGGATGGCGTCGAGCCTTGATCACCTGATTGTCCCCCCACCTCGTGGATACAAGGAAGAAGAATGCCTGAGGGTCCCTCAGTTTGGGAGCTATGGTCTCTAAGTGCTCAAAGCACCAGGGCTACTTCAAGAGATTAAAGTAAGAAAGTGCAATCCAAATGAATGGAAGGAAATGGGTGCAAGAAGGAAGGTTACCTGAATAATGTAGCCTGCCCCCTTGAGGCCCCTGTCTCTATATGACAGCAAGTCTAGGTCGACAGGAGATATGCATAAGCGGCTGCATCCCAGTCCCAAGAATCTACTGTACAAAGATCTTGGAGGAAGAACACCAAGCGGATATCTACTCCCCCTCGGAGGTCATTGAAGAGGCACTGACCCATAGCAAATAGCAAGAGGGAACGGGCCACCTAAGACATGTTGCCTGGATTCTCCCCTAGGTGGATGTGTGTCTGGCCAGTCACAATGGTAATGTTGGTCAGGTCTGTGAACTCCCCGACCATCAAAATCCTAGGTAAGGACATGGATTTACCCCCGAATGGAATGCCTATCAATGCATAGAAGCAAAGAGGGACGATGGTGATCTGGCCAACAGGGAGATGAAAAGAATGAGTACTCGGCCACTGCCTCTCCATTAGGGCCCCCATCAGTGCCAAGTTGAACTTTTGGGTCTCTACAAGGGCTAGCCGGCACAGGTATGATGTATCGACTATCTCCTTCGCTCTACAAGGAAGCATCCTATGCCATGACTGAACCATGTTCAGATGGCCATACAATGCCAAGGTAGGTAGTTCCCTCCCCTCATGCTAATCGAAATAAAGAATAAAAAAATAATAGAAAAAAATAAAATAACAAAAAAAATAAAAAAAGAATAAAAGATGATCAAAATAATGAATACATTGTAAAGACTTACCTAGGAACCCCATACGGAGCTGTAAATGTGATTCCGACTGTTATGAAGAGTCTGCCTGGAGTACTAATCGGCCAGGCCCTCATCTCTATGGGAAGAATTATTACAACTCTCAAGCTAGACTTCTCCCAAAGCCTTTCTCTTTCTCCTTTTAGCCATATTTTTAGAAATTACAAGAAGCCCTAGAAAGCTTTTCAATTTGCACAAAAGCCCACAAGAATATCAAATCTCCAAATAACTCCTCCCTTAAGAAAAAAATGAAAATCTTCAAGATCTTCAAGAGTAAGATGAAGATCTTCAAGAACAAGATGAAGAACTTCAAGAACAAGAAGGAGAACTTTAAGAAAAACCTGAGGGCTCTAAAAACTCAAAACCCACTCACTTCACTCAGAAAAGTTAGAATGAGGAATGGACAAGGAAGGGGACCATTTTATAGAAAAAAAATTTGTTTTCCCAAAAAAAAATAAAAATAATAAAAAATAATAAAAAAATAAAATTTTTGAGATTCCAAATCCAAGGTGCAAACCAAAGTTTCTTACTACCAAATACCAAATTCAAAATTATTTTGGTGGTAGTAGCAAATTATATCTCATGGGAAGTAAAAATTCAAAGGAAAGGTAGAAATTTATGTGGTAGGTGGGACTTATATCACATGAAAAAGAGGAAAGTAAAGGTCAAAATTTTATTGGTCAAAATTCAAGATTAAAAGACAAGATTCCAAATCAAAGAGCTAAGAATCAAGAATCAAGGGAAAATCAAGAAGAGAAACAATTGCATTTACTCGACCCTAGGTCACCTCATATCATTTATCCGACCCTAGGAGGCCTAATTTCATTGATCTGGCCTCAGGTGGCCTTTTTACATTTATCCGGCCCTAAGAGGCCCAATTTCATTGACCTGACCGACCTCAGGTGGTCCAATTTTATGGACCTGGCCCCAGATGGCCCAATTTCATTGAC
The DNA here is from genome assembly GCF_013358625.1 of Macadamia integrifolia. Lineage (NCBI taxonomy): Eukaryota > Viridiplantae > Streptophyta > Magnoliopsida > Proteales > Proteaceae > Macadamia > Macadamia integrifolia. The sequence continues at coordinate 79,643 of NW_024869058.1, forward strand.
CCAACCCCAGGGGGCCCAATTTCATGGACCCAGCCCTAGATGGCCCAATTTCATTGAACTGGCCCCATGCGGCCCAATTGCATTTATCCGGCCCTAGGTGGTCCAATCCCTTTGAGTAGGTTTCGAGTGGCCCGATCTTCTTCTGTAGGGAGTGCTCAAATCTCTGCAAATGATGGACCAATTGCCTAGGACGAAGTCCTGCCTAGGAAGAACATTTTTCATGTACAACTTCTGTAGGGAGGGCTCAAATCTCTACAAATGATAGATCAAGACCAATTGCCTAGGACTGGCAGAAGGAAATCTAACCTAGGAAGAACATTTTTCATGTACAACTTCTGTAGGGAGGGCTCAAATCTCTACAAATGATAGATCAAACCCTAAGACTGACGGATGGAAGTTTAACCTAGGAAGAACATTTTTCATACACTGACATCTTCTGTAGGGAGAGCCAAGTCTCTATAAAAGATGAACCCTTAGGACTGGCAAATGGAAGTCTAGTCTAGGAAGAACATATTTCAGGTACTAACATTTTCTGTAGGGAGGGCTCAAATCTCTGCAAAACAATGGTTCAATATTTCATAACAGGATTGAAAGGGATCAGATTTCTTTCCTATCATCAATGGCCCAGGTAAGTCCTCAACTTTAAAGTAGTTAAGAGATATTATCTGTTACAATTTTCAACTCCATCATAAATGAGCAAGATGATGACAGTATATGCTCCAGGTGACAAAATGTGGTTGTTCTTTTCTCTACCCTTCAGCCGTTGGCACAGGTCTCAGTCAAAGAGGGGCATTCTGTAGACACCCAATTTTATCACCCTCCCTCGGCTATGATGAAATTTGGATCTTGGACGTGACTTTCGACTTCCAATCAATAGAGATGATGATGGAAACATTCCCCTACCCGAAACCCTAGAAACCCTCATGTAGAAGAGAAGGGGGTCCAACTTTGACTTTCTATATACGAAGGAATCTAGTCAAGATGACCACAGAGATGAGTAGTGCTCAGAAATATGATTCTGATGATATATGGCATGTCAAAATCAGACAATGGATCTCCTGCAATCATTCCCAAAAAATTACACTTTCCCACACGTATGCCGCGCATGCGGACAGTCCCGCTAGAAACCTGAAAAAATCCCCTACCTACCCCAAACACCCTAAAATTCAGCCCCTACTTACCTAGATAACCCGAAAACACTCCCCTACTTGAAACCTTGGAAACCCTTGAATGGGAGAGAAGAGGGTCTTATTTTGACTTTTTATATACAAAGGAATCTGGTCAAGATGACTACATAGATGGATAGTACTCAAAAATATGATTCTAATGATATATGACACGTCAAAATTGGATAATCAGATCATCCACAATCTTCCTTGGAAAATCCAAGTTTTCCCACGATGTCACGCACACCAGGCCAGCCAAGCCTGCCTATCATGCCCACATGCCCCAGCAGGCCTAGGCCCGTGCCACTGCCCAACTGCCTGTGTATTGGCTAGTAGGCCAGCCCTCATATGCAAGTGTTGTTTACTGCCCATGCCTATGCCCACCTGTGCTATGCTGCCAACCCATTTTTTGCCAACATATGCCACACTGCCCGCACTCCCTCTGTGCCCAAATTGTGCCCACCTATGTGCCTAACTCACACCCTCATGCCACTACCTACGTGCCATGCGCCGCACACCCATGATATTGCCCACATTACCTATCCACCCATACTGACCATACCCCGTGTAGTTTGGCCCAATCTCGAGTGCTATCGTCAATGGCAAGGATTGATATTCCCCTGACCCAGTAGGTGAAAAAATTCCTCCTTTACCCACTTAAGACCAAAAAACCCCTTTTTTACTAAGGATTCTCTCTCCCTAAAAACATTTTTTTTACCTATTGTATAAAAGCCTGTTTCACCCATTTTAGTCCAAAAACCCCTTTTGTCCATTGGATAGAAGCCTACTTCACCCACTTGAGGCAAAAAACCCCCTTTCATCCATTAGATAAAGATGGTCCCTCTTTCCCATTGGCCAGAAAAACCTATAAATATGCCCCTCCTTTGGATTTCACACTCCAAAATCCCACCTCACTCCATTGTAGTGAAACTTTCCTCCCCTCCCCCTCTTGATTTTCTTCGAGTCTTCAGAGTGATCTTCGTCAAGATTCGAAATCTTGTTTGGATCTTCAAAGTGTTCTTTAGGACTTTGAAGATCTTCAATCCAGTTTTTACCAAAAGTAGTGTATTCTTCAACCCCCTCCTTTGATTGTTCTTGAGCTTTACTAGAAATAGAAACCCCCCCTTGAGGTTCTTCGGTTCTATGAAGAGCTCTTTGTTAAGATTCGGAACTCTGTTCAATTCTTCAAAGTGTTCTTTGGGACTTTGGAGTTCTTCAATCCATTTTTAGGTCAATCAGTTTCTTTTCAAAAATAGCAGTCCTAGTGGAAACCCTATCTGAGTGCCCCTGGAATCTTTCTAGAAATAGCCATTCCTAGCGGAAGCTCTACTAAAGTGCCATCTCAGCCTAGCCCTCCCTTAACCTATCCCTAATGGAAGCTCTGTCGGAGTGCCACCTCAGTCTAGCCCTCCCCTAGCCTATCCCCAGTGGAAGCTCTGTCGAAGTACCACCTCATCCTAAGCCCAGAAATAGTCTCCCCTAGCCCAAGCTCTGTCCGAATCCAAATCCAGAAATAGCCTTCTCTAGCCGAAGCTCTATCCGAATCCAAATCCGAAAGTAACCATTCCTAGCCAAAACAATGAACATCTCTCAAGAAAGGAAGTTAAAGGTCAAGACCATCTTCCCCTGAGCCAGGAGAATCTGAAAGACAGTCTGAGCCGGTATTAATCAGGGGCCCACCCCTCTTGACCCGAAACAGGGGTTAAATTCAAGTATAGTTTCTCAACTCAATCATCATCATGTAGACTTTATATAGACCTTGTTTTAATTTATATAGTAGTTGGAATTCAATTAATGTATATATGTGTGATAACTTAGCCGTGCATGTGGAATAGTAATAATTATGGAAAATGTTCGTTCTTATGCATCTAGTAAGAAGACTGGTTGAACCAGGTAGATTGAGTGGCTAACACCTTCCCAATTCTGTAACCTGACACTTACCCTAAATTTCTGGACCAGACCAAATTTTGGGCCCTTTTCTCAGGAATTGGGTTCACCCCCAGGTCCTAGGCCCATAATCCTAGGTGGCGACTCCAAACCCCCATTTGGAGTGATTCCGATCCCCATATTGGACCATCATCAAACCCCCGTCTCAAATGATAAATTTTACACTCCCGATCCACATGTGTACCTGTGTCTATCAAGGAATCAAATGTTTACAAATGTAGATAGTAAAGGACATCATTATAAGGCTTTGACAAGTTTTCAATCAACATTTCTACTTGCTTTGCTTCTGAAGGCCGATCTGCCATCTTGGCGGCCATATACCTAAACCTCATTAAGAAGGTGGTGAATCCTTCTTTAGGCTATTGTTTCAACGTCTCAAGCTCCTGTCACTTCACATACACTTCAGTGTTTCAGTTGAGTTTGGGAAGACTCCAACTAGGTGAGCCACCTTAGTGCTGGTCCTGATAGGGTTAACATGAAGGCTTGACCCATCTGGTTGTCAGCAAGCTGCTATGACTTGGCAATGCTAAGGAAGACTTTGGATGAGCCTTAGGGTCCCCTGACCCATCAAATCTATCAGTTTTCCATTTGAACTTCTCAGGGATTCTTGCCCCAGAAAAGAAACTCATTTCATCAAAATCTACTATTTAACTTTTTGAGCCTTTTCCTGCATGAATCATATTCTCCAACTTCTCTAATTGCTCTCTGAGTATCCTTTCTTTTTCTATTTCTGGAGGATCCATTTGGGCATGTGCGAAAAACTCCTCTTCCTTATCTTTAATCACTACCCTGGGAGGAGGGACTCTAAAATAGGCCCCTCGTTGGCCATTTGGATGGGTAGGTGAAGCCCCTCTCTGACCAGTTGGCCTAACTTGCTCTGGTTCTCCTGAGTCAACTCGAAGAACCAGAGTTCGACAAATTTTCAATCAACATTTGTACTTGCTCTACTTCTGAAGGCTGATCTGAGATCTTAGCATCCTTATACCTAAACCTCATCAAGAAGGCGGTGAATCCTTCTCTAGGTTGTTGTCTCAACATCTCAAGCTCTCGTCGCTTCACATCCACTTTAGTGTTGCATGAGTACTACTTGGTGAAGGCTTTCACAACTGTCGCCCAATTTTGAGTTTGGGAAGACTCCAACTGGGTGAGCCACCTTAGTGCTAGTCCTGATAGGGTTAACATCAAGGCTTGACCCATCTGGTTGATAGCAAACTGCCATGACTTGGCGATGCTAAGGAAGACTTTGAGATGTGCCTTAGGGTTTCCTGACCTATCAAATCTATCAGTTTGCAATTTGAACTTCTCAGTGATTCTTACCCCAAAAAAGAAACTCATTTCATCAAAATCCACTATTTGACTTTCCGAGCCTTTTCCCACTCGAATCATATTCTCCAACTTCTCTAATTGCTCTCTAAGTTTCCTTTCTTTATCCATCTCTGGAGGCTCCATTTGGACATGTGTGACAAACTCCTCTTTCTCATCTTCAATCACTACACTGGGAAGAGGGACTCTAGAATAGGCCCCTCGTTGGCCATTTGGATGGGTAGGTGAGGCCCCTCTCTGTCCGGTTGGCCTGACTTGCTCTAGTTCTCCCAAGTCAACTCAGGAAGAATTCCCGTGATGACCCATAGGTCCATTCTGATCTAACTCTCCTATAGCTTGTACTGGTTCAGCCTTAGGAGGGTTTTGGAGTGCATACAATATCTGAGCTATTCCTCTCTTAACCTCGGCCATTTCTATCTGGAAGTTCTCTATGGAGTGGATTCAGGATTGCTCGGGTGATTCAAGGTCGTTGGGGATCCATGTGAACTGGGTCGTAATCACTTGGCGGTAGATAATCTCGGAGAGATGATGGAAGTGACACTGGACTTAATCTAGTCAACCGGTTACCCTAATGTGTCCAAATGGACTGCAGAGAATACTTGAGGTGTGGAATTATGCTTGAACCAAAAGTGGCTTATTTTAGGATTCTTGTATTCCCGACCCCTTATTCACTAACTCACTAGATTAACAACCAATGATCCATCCAAAGTTAGACATCTTGATGATAGGAAGTGGGTAGGGATCGATGCCCCTAGTCCACTCAATGTCATAAGCAGGAGATACACACAAATGGCTTGACCAGAATACTATTCTCTACCAATAAAGTCATGCTTTCTTTAATCTTATCCCACCATCCTCCTAGTTTCCTCAGGCCTTTTACATAATTCAGTATTTCGTGGGTTAACAAAAATCAGCTCGGATCGTGTATGCCAAATCATCCATATTTCACTTCTAAGGAGGAAGGGCACCTTTTATCCGAAACCCACTTAGGAATTGTAGACACCCAATTTTGTCACCCTCCTCTAGGTATGATGAAATTTGGATCTTGGATGTGACTTCTAACTTTCGACCAACAGAGGTGCTGATGGAAACATTCCCCCACCCAAAACCCTAGAAATCCCCACGCGGGAGAGAAAGGGTCCAATTTTGGCTTTTCATATATGAAGGAATCTAGTCAAGATGACTGTACAGATAAATAGTGGTAAGAAATATAATTTCGACGATATATGATACGCCAAAATCGGATCAATGGATCTCCCGTAATCATTGTCGAAAAAACCCATATTCGTGTATACGCTGCGTGCTCTGGCCAATAGGCCAACCCGCGCACGTGCTCACTGCCCACGGGCTGCAGCACATGCATGTAGCCATGCCATCCATGCACACAGCCCCATAGCCATACACACAACCATGTACATAGCCCCACAACCATGTACACACCCTTGCACATCCCTACACACCCCTGCCGCATGCTGCGCACCCTCGCCGCATAGTATACGCACCCTAGTCGTATGCATGTGTGCCCCAACCGCATGAGTGGGAAACCCTTCCACACAGTGTATGCACCCTTGTCGCATGTTGTGCATGCCCCTCCTGTATGCCATCCACACTTTGCCTGCATAGCCATGCACACTGTGCTTGCACCATGCGCAGGTGGCCCTCACACTGTGCACATTGCCCGCACACCCGCGTGTGCACACACCCGTTGTGCACATTGCCAGTACACCCATGGATTCAAGTATCGGTGACATCACCCACACTACCTGCCTAAAATTTCTCTCTCCTCCTGCTTTTCTGAAACCTACCTTTTATGGCTAAACCTTCTCTCCTCCCACTTTTCTAAAAATTACCTTTTTCAGCTAAACCTTCTCTCTCCTCCTGCTTTTTTGAAATCTACCTTTTTCGGCTATACCTTCTCTCTCCTCCTGCTTTTTTGAAAACTACCTTTTTCGGCTAAACCTTCTCTCTCCTCCCGCTTTCTGAAAACTACCTTTCCTGGCTAAACCTTCAAACCTTCTCTCTTCTCCCGCTTTCTAAAAACTACCTTTCCTAGCTAAACCTTCTCTCTCCTTCCACTTTTCCAAAAATCACCTTTTTCTAGCTAAAGTTTCTCTCTCCTCTTGTTTTTTCAAAAATCACCTTTTTTTGGCTAAACCTTCTCTCTCCTTCTGCATTTTAAAAAATTACCTTTTTTGGCTAAACCTTCTCTCACCTCCCGCTTTTTCAAAACTATCTTTTCTGGCTAAACCTTCTCTCTCCTCCCAATTTTCTAAAAATTACCCTTTTTAGGCTAAAGTTTCTCTCCTCTCATTTTTCCAAAAATCACCCTTTTCTAGCTAAAATTTCTCTCCTCCCATTTTGCTGAAAACCCCCTTTTACCCACTGGATAAAAGCCTTCCCCACCCATTTTTGCCTTAAGCCCCCCTTTACCCATTGGACAAAAATCCTATCTCTTCACTTTAGGCAAGAGCCCCCCTTTTCGTCCACTAGCTAAAGGGATTCTCCATCTCCTATTTAGCTGGAAAAAAACTATAAATACCCCCCTCCCTTAGAAAAAACACACTAACACACCAGAATCCCTATCACTTTTTCAGAGTGAAATTTTCCTCCCCCCTCTTGATTTTCTTCTGATCTTTGGAGCAATTTTCGTTAAGATTCGAAAACTCATCCGAATCTTCGAAGTGTTCTTCAGGATCTTGAAGATCTTCAATCCAAATTCTTAGTTAGATCCAATTTTTAGCCAAATATAGTATTTTCTTAAGTCACCTCCCTTGAGTGTTCTTGAGTATTCTTGAGCGTTCTTGAGCGTTCTTGAGATAGAAACCCCCCCTTTTTTTTAGGTTCTTCGAGTCTACAAAGAGATCTTTGTTACGTTCTAAAACTCTGTTCAGATCTTCAAAGTGTTCTTCGGGACTTTGGAGTTCTTCAATCCAATTTTAGGTCAGCCCGTTTCTTTTCAGAAATAGCCTTTCCTAGCCAAATCCCTATCCGACTGTCCGTGAAATTTTTTCAGAAATAGCCTATCCCCAGTAGAAGCTCTGTCAGAGTGCCACCTCATCCTAAATTTGGAAATAGCCTTCCCTAGCCGAAGCTATGCCTGAGTGCCACCTCATCCCAAGCCTAGAAATAGCCTTCCTTAGCCAAAGCTCTATCCGAATCCAAAGCCAGAAATAGCCTTCCCTAGCCGAAGCTCTATCAGAATCCAAATCCAAATCTGAAAGCGACCGTTCCTAGCTAAAACTATGTCTGAATAACATCACAATCAGAATTTCTCAAGAAAGGAAGTTAGAGGTCAAGACCATCTTCCCCTGAGCCAGGAGAACATGAAAGATAGTCTGAGCTGGTACCAATCAGGGGCCTACCCCACTTGACCCGAAACATGGGTCAAATTCAGGTATAATCTCTCTCCTCATTTAAGCATAATGTAGATATCTAATAGGCCTTATTCTAGTGTATATAATAGTTTGAATTTAATTAACGCACATATGTGTGATAACTTAGCCATAAATGTGGAATAGTAATAATTATGAAAATGTTCGTTCTCAAGCATCTACCAAGAAGATTGGTTGAACTGGGCAGATTAGGTGCTTAACTCCTTTCTAATTCTGTAACCTAACACTTACCCTAAATCTCTAGACCAGACCAAAATTTTGGCCCTTTTCTCAGGAATCGGGCCAACCCCCGGGTCCTAGGCCTATAACCCTTGGTGACGACTTCAAACCCCATTTACATGATCTCGATCCCTGAAGTGGACCATCCAAACCCCCGTCTCAAATGATGAATTTTACACTCTTATGAAATAGGCCTCCACGTATCTCCACATGGTGATACGATGGTGAGGGGCTCATGAACAAATCACACATGACTCGAACCCCTCCCTCTCTTATGAAGGTGAAGAGAGAGAGAGGAAAGAGGATGGGGATGCGTAGCCCATCTCCAATCGCTACCCTGACAGTGGTGACTCCACTGGGGATAAATGTTAAGCTTCAAATACTAGATCCTACCTTTAAATGTATGAATATTTTTCACCACATTTGTTTGAAAACGTGTTTAGCTAACCCCATATTTGTAATTATATTCGCTAACTGCATCATGTATCCTGCTCGAAGTGAAATCATTTGACGAGGGACTCCCTGTCATGCCCGTACCCTCGGGGTAGTTAGCACATGTCATGAAGAGTACTCTGAGAGCAAATAATACATGCTTCCTATACAAGAATGGAAGGTATCGTCAAACGGTGAGGATGTTATATTTGTGCCAGCACCCTCGGGGAGGTTCTTGCACTTTATAGTATTCTAAGATCAAATGCATCATCAAACGGTGAGGATGTCTGTATTTGTGTCAACACCCTTGGGGAGGTCCGAGCACTTTGTAACATTCTGAGATCGAATGATGGTTACCCTACATTACACTTTTGTACACAATCACTCATGATTCCACTGCCTTGTGGCCAATTTCTTAACCTCGTGTGTAGTCACGAGTAATGGGCAAGGATGTCACCCCCTTGATCTCGTACCTATGGGTATATCAAAAGGATCACGTATTTTATGTATAGAGATCCTGTCAAGGAATCCTTGTCGGTCCTCTTGCTTCCACCGTATGCTCGCATTTTGTAGAAAATAGATGAAGAAGCTAGGAGCACCACAAGCTAACTGTAGAACTTGTTTGTGGTCTTGAAAAGGAAGGTTCCTATACTATATTTCCATCATAAAGAATTGCTTTCCTAAGTGGGTTTTGGATAAAAAGTGTCCCTCCTCCTTAAGAAGAATGTCCAGATACATGACTCAGGGGCAATCCCATCAGAGTCATGTCAAGTCCTGAGAAGTCTCGAGAAAATCAAGAGGAAGGACACCTAGTGGGAAAAGAGCAAGGACAGCATGACTTTATTACATGGAATGTCTTATGGGAATATTCTCAACAAGCCATTTATATAAACTTCCCGCTTATGATATTGGGTGGACCAAGGGCATCAAACCCTATCCACCCCTACCATTTAGTGGACTGACCTTGGATGAATTAATGTTTGTTAATTTAGTGAATACATGAACAAGGGGTTGGGAATTCAAGAATCCAAAAATAAATAACTTTTGGTTCAAGTAATTCCACACCTCAAGTATTCATTGCGGTCCCTTTGGATGCATTAAGGTAATCGGCTGACTCGCCTAAATCCAGAATCACCTCCATCATCTCTTCGAGATTGTCTACTACCTAGTGATTACAACCTAGCAAGCATTGATCCACCCAACATGGAAACACTCGAACAAGCCTGAGTCCATCTCGTGGAGACCTTGCAGACAAAGATGGCTGAAGTGAAAAGAGGGATAGCTCAGATATTACATATACTTTAAAATCCTCCCAGAGCTGATCCCACTAATGATTTAGCATCGACAACAGGAGATATAGACCAGAATGGAGCTACAGGTCATCATGGAAATTCTTCCCAAATCGACTAAGGGGAACTAGAGCATATTCGGCCAATCGGTCAGAGAGGATCTTCACCTACCCGATTGAATGATCAATGAGAGGCCTATTCTAGGGTCCCTGCTCCTAGGGTAGTGATCGAAGATGAAGAAGAGGAATTTCCAACACACATCCGCTTTGAGCCTCTGGAGACAGAGAAAGAAAGGAAGCTCAGAGAGCAGTTAGAGAAGTTAGAGAACATAATTCGAGTAGGAAAAGGCTCAGAAGGCCAAGTAGTGGATTTTGAGGAAATGAGTTTCTTCTCTGGAGTAAGAATTGTAGAAAAATTCAAGTGGCAGATTGATTGGTTTAATGGGTCAGGAGACCCCAAGGCTCATCTCAAGGTTTTCCTCAGCATCGCCAAGTTATGGCAACTTGCAGATAACTAGATGGGGCAAGCCTTCATGTTAACCCTATCCAGACCAGCAGTGAGGTGGCTCACGTAGTTGGAATCATCACAAACTTAGAATTGGGTGACGGTGGGAAGGCCTTCACCAAATATTACTCCTACAATACTGAGGTGGATGTGAAATGTCGGGAGCTTGAGACATTGAGGCTGTAGCCTAAGGAAGGATTCACCGCCTTCTTGATGAGATTTAGAGATAAACCCACCAAGATAGCTGATAGGTCTTCAGAAGCAGAGCAGGTAGAGATGTTAATAGAGAACTTATCAAAGCCCTATTGTGATGCTCTTTACTATCAGCATTTGCAAACTTTTGATGCCTTGATAGCCACTGGCACACTGGTGGAGAATAAAATTTTGAGAAAGGCCCAGTATCAAAGATCCTCCCAAGATGCAAGAAAGAACACCTGAGTCCGACGAGGAAAGGGTCTGAAAACTAATATGGTGAGTGTAGTTCACCAATCAGTCTCACCAGCCACCTATTCACAACCCTTCATAATACAAGCAGATGCACCCACCCAAATGGCTCCTCACCCAAGAAGGCAGTTTTCTAATCTGGGAATGCCCGTAATGGTCGTATATGAGAAGTTAAAGAAGCAAGGATTGCTAGGGATAGTGGCTCCAAGACTGATCAGCAACCCTCCTCCAGCTTGGTATAGGGATCATGTGTATTGTGCCTACCACACTCAGAAGGGGCACAATACTGAAAGATATTTGGGTTTACACTATGCAATTCAGGACTTGATAGACAATGGAACCATTGAGGTCAAGATCAAACAACCTCCTAATATCAATTCCAATCCACTCCTAGATCATGTGAACAATATGGATAAAGAAACTATAGAGAGTGACCCTACTCAATTCATTATACCAAGAGCTCAAAAGAATCATATGAATGCCCTCGCTTATAGGAAAATCATGAGTCAAAGGGCTAGAGTCATAAGAACCCCTAGAAGATGAGAATCATCAGAGGAAGAATTAGAAGATCGGGTGCCCCCCGTCCATTCCTCCTCATCAGAAGAATCCACCTCACCATATTACTAGCCTCCACCACATTATCAGCCTTCGTTATATTTTCATCCTCTACCATATCATCAATCTTTTGCCCCACCATCAAAGTGGAGGAACCTCTTCATCCTATCACCCCCAATCTTTATATCCTACCTCTCACATTACATCATCTTCATGCCATCCCACTTCATATCCATCATCATCCACATACCAATCCCATTCTCAAGGTTTGGTGTATAACCTAAAAGAAGGATGGATGGATGGGTACAATTTGAAGGATATGCTTGCACTACTAGATTTTCCAAAGATGACTTCACCAATAGGGTCAGTAAATGCATTGGGGGAAGGCCAGGAGAGTGATCCCACTTCTCTAATTCATCTTGCTATAACTTCAAAAGACAATCCAGAGGTAATTGAAGAGATTACAACTGATCTTCACAGAGCAGTAACCACATTGGCTATAGGGGAGTAAATCAAGGAATACACTTCCTTAATCCACATAGGGAGTGACACAGAGGATGATGAGTCGGGACTGGTCCAACTTTGAGGTAGTAATGATAGGACCAACCCTATAGAAATCTTTCGATTTGTATGCTCTGAATACTACAAGTGTTTGGATGCTAGAGAATTTGATGGCCCTAAGGAATCTGATGAAGAATCAAGTGGGAGTGAAATCAGCAAAGAAAAGGATGATGACGATGATGATGAGGATGAAAATGAAGATGAGAAGGATAGAGATGACTCTGATTCTTGAGAGGATGATGGGTATCCAGACTGGGATGACTACCAAGGGCCTTGGTACAATGGCTATAATGATGAGTCAGAATATTACTCACCAAAACATCCAATATGTTTCTCAGTCTATGCCATTGGCAATGATGACCTAATAGCTAATCCAACAAGTGGCATTTACCCTTCCCTATGCATGGAGGGAGATGATTCTACATTAGATTCAGAGAATGAGGGGGAATCTGGAGAGCCAACGCAAGTTTATATAGACGAATAGTACTCCACATTTAAGTTCGAAGAAAAACTGTGTGAAGTGTATTCCAATAAATTGAGAATGCAAGAACGGGTAGAAGAAATTGATAAAATGTTAGGGGAAGTAACCATCAGTGATCTTTACTACTGGGAACAATTGGATGATCTGGAGGAAATAGGACCAGATGACACAATCATAGAGGCGGTAGATGCTACATTCTAATAGCTTTTCAATGCAGTCAAGAAGCTCCGAGCCAGGGTGGTGGATATTTGTGGAGGTCCTCGACTTCCCACCCCAAGTAGGGAAGGAGAATCAGAAGAAGATGATTCTATAGTGGGGATAATCACCCTAACCAATAGTGATGATGAAGATAGTTATCCCACCAAGATTATTGTGAAGAAACCAATCAACATGATGGAAACTAGAAGTGGGAAAGACTACAAGGGCAAGGCTTTAGCAGTAGAGTAGCCAAGGGCTAATGAGGCCGAAACTAGTAGCGTGAAGAAAGAGCCAGAGAACCCAGTCTTGGCTCAACTCAAGAAGTCCTAGGAAAATATCTCCATTTGGGGATTGTTGATGGCGTCCCCTTCGCACCGTGAAGCAGTCTTGAGGTCTCTAGCTAATATGCAAGTGTCAGTCGAGATAAATCCAAAGCACCTCGCACATATAGTAGTAGCAACATATGTAGTGCAGTCCATGATGTTTTTGGATTCTAAGCTTCCTAAGGAAACCCAACACTATCAGGCTCTCCATATTACAATTGAATGCCTTGAAAAATTAGTTCCCTAGGTTCTTATTGATAATGGGTCCGCTTTGAATGTGCTGCCATTGAGATCAACAAAGAGTATCATTGTCAACTTGGAAGAAATGAGGACAACCACCCAAACCATAAGGGCATACAATAATACCAAGATGAAGATCCTTGGCATCATTACCCTTACTATAAAGATTGGCCTAATGAATTTTGATGTTGACTTCCAAGTCATTGATATACCGGAAGCTTTTAACATGCTCTTGGGAAGGCCTAGGTTTCATCCTGTGAAGGCAGTGTCCTCTAGTCTCCTTCAAAAAATGAAGTTCATTCATAAGGGGAAGGTGGTCTTAGTGGCCAGAGATCCTGAAGTGGTTAACAATCTGGCCAACATTGAAAATGGGGAAGAACAAGACTAGGAGGTGCAACTTAGTGGTTTTGAAATAGGCACCACTTGTGCAGCCATTGCCAAAGAAGCTCCAAAGGAGAAAATCCTGGCTAACTATGAAGCCATCTGGAGTCCGCCAGTGAATCAGATGATGAAGAACATACAGTATTTTCCTGACAAGGGACTAAAGAAATATCACCAAGGAGTTCCAAAGCAGCCTAGTTTGGTGGTGAACAAAGAAAAGAATGGTCTCGGGTACACTCCTCCAACTATCAAAGGGCAGAAAGTGCTGATGATGACTAGGAAGATCTCCGTCACATATTACCCTACTCTCAATGGATACTTTGTGAAAGAAGGAGAGGATTTCCCCTTTTGTGGGAATGTAGAGCCATGGTTTGATGAAACCGTAGCCAAGATACAACCAGGACTTGAAATTTTCTTCCAAGATGAGTTCGATTGGGTGACTCATGAAGTGGAACAACAAAAAATGCTAATCAAAGAAGGTCACCAAGATAGTTGCATTACTGGGATAGCAAAAATTGCACTGATTGAGACTAGGTCTTTCTTTGATGATCCTACAACATTGATCTAATTAAAGGAGACACCTAGTCCTCGAGTTCTCATAAAGAGGGAATGGGAGAAGAAGATAAGGCTCACCTAGAGTCTTCTGCTTCCCATTGATTTGAAAGGCTTCATTTGCTTCCTCCTACAAGAGCCAAGAACCCAAGAGTTGCATGAGCTCAAGCCCCATCCTTTCAGAGGAAGAAGTGAGAATGCAAAATAGAGGAGAGCACAGAGGATGATGGTTTGTATGTATTTTGCCCGAACCAATTGCAATGGGAAGGCTCGTGAAGGTGGTCAAAGATGTGACCAAGGTACAGGGATGGCATCCCTTAACAGGCTCAAAAAGATAGACTTCATAGAAAATGGATTGTGCAGTATCCATCAATCTTCACCCCTCAGGAAGTTTGGCTTCTGAGAGCATGTGATTGATCCTCTAGTATTCATGAAGAAGCAGGCACCTATCCAGAGGAACCATTACGCCACCAAAGAAATAGCAGCAACTTTCTCAGAAGGCGAAGAAGGCCTTTTACCTTACCTCCTCATCCATCAAGCCACTGAACCACTTCTGAACTAGATAAGCATTGGGGAAAACTTCAAGTTTTCTCATGCTTTTGAGTCAACCAACCTAATTACCCCTAGTGAAAGCATTAAGCCAGTTATCAATTATGCAGTCGAGTCTGTTGTTTATGATTCTGTGTCAATCTCCCCTCTTGAGAAGAGTCCAGAGTCCTTGTATGTCAAGTCTGTTACTCCTTTCATGAATGAAATTTCTTATTCCGAGTATGACTTGCCTCCTTTTTTCGATGATGATCTTAATATATATCAAGTATTAATAAAACAATGCAAACCAAAGAAAGCCCAACCCATCCGTGAGGATACATGGGTTATTAATCTAGGAACCGACCAATGCCTTCGAGAGGTAAAAATTGGCACTACCCTTGATGATGAAGAAGCAGAACAAATGAGTAATATTCTAAAGCAATTCGTCGAGGTCTTTGCTTGGTCTTACGAGGATATGCTTGGTATCAACCCCAACATTGTGCAGCATCGATTGTCGACTTACCCTAGGGCAAAGCCAATAAAACAGAAGCTCTGAAGACTGTGGCCAGAATGGAGTGAGAAGATCAGAGAAGAAGTTGTGAAGCAATGGAATGCAAGGTTCCTACAAGTGGTGAAGTACCCCCAATGGTTGGAAATCATTGTACCAGTACCAAAGAAAGATGGAAAGGTACGAATGTGCGTAAACTTCCGAGATCTTAACAAAGTAAGCCCTAAGGATGATTTCCCATTACCTCACATTGATGTATTGGTGGATAATATGGTGGGGCATACTTTGTTATCATTCATGGATGGATTCTCAGGATACAATCAAATAAGCATGCACCCAGAGGATTGTGAGAAAACAGCCTTCACCACTCCGTCGGGAACCTATTGCTATAAGGTGATGCCTTTTGGACTGGAGAATGCCAGGGCAACTTATCAAAGAGCAACCATGGCCATATTACATGATATGATTAACAAAGATATGGAAGTTTATGTGGACAACATGATAGTAAAGTCAAAAGACCGACAGGGGCATATTCCCGCACTAAGGTGATTCTTTGAAAGAATCAAGAAGTATCAGCTAAAGTTGAACCCTCAGAAGTGTGTATTCGAGGAAATGGCGGAAAAGTTGTTAGACTTCTTAGTGAGTAAAAGAGGCATTGAAGTTGACCCTATCAAGATCAAGGCAATTCAGGAAATGCCCACGCCTCAGACTGAGAAGAAAAACGAGGATTTCTGGGTCACATCCAATATATAAGAAGATTCATAGCTCAGTTGACTACAATCTGTGAACCAATTTTCAAGCTGTTGAAGAAGGATCAGCCAACGGAATGGAATGACCAATGCCAGTAAGCTTTTGACAAGATCAAGGGATATCTGATGAATCCACCAGTATTGACTCTACCGGTGGAAGGAGCACCACTTTTGTTGTACATGTTCTTGGGAGAATATTCCATGTGCTCTTTGCTAGCATAGAAGGAAATAGAAAAGTGGTCAGAGCATGCCATATATTACCTTACCAAGAAGTTTCTGGAATATGAGACCCGATACACATCTTTGGAAAGAACTTATGCTGCATTGATTTGGGCAACTAAAAGATTATGATACTACATGGTTTCCTATCCAGTGCATTTGATTTCAAAGATGGATCCCATCAAATATCTCTTTGAGAAACTGGCCTTAATAGGAAGGATGGCCCATTGGTTGCTTTTATTATCAGAGTTTAACATTCACCTATGTTACTCAGAAATCTATCAAGGGGCAAGCCATAGCTGATCATTTGGCTGCCCACCCCACAGAAGATGGAAGATCCTTGGATGATGCCTTTCCCGATGAAGGAATCACTGTAATAAAGGAAGAAGACACAGTTAATGAATCGCAGTTATTCTTTGATGGAGCAGCCAATCAAAAGGTGTGGTGCGGGAGTATTGCTTGTCACTCCTGACAGTCTTTATTTACCTTTGTCATTCCACCTCAACTTCCCATGTACCAACAATATTGCTGAATATGAAGCTTGTGCTTTGGGACTAAAAACGGCCTTGACCATTGGGGTTAAAAGGATCAAGATTTATTGAGATTCATCCATTATCATCTGTCAGACACAGGGAAAGTGAAAAACTAGAGATGAGAAGCTAAAGCTATATTAAGAACATCTGGAAGAGGTGATTAAACACTTTGAAAAAATTTCGTTTGAATACTTCGAGAGGGATAATAACAAGTTTGCAAGATACCCTTGCAACCATGGCTTCTATGGTAGAGTGTAACCCTATGGATAGAGTCCGACCATTTTTGGTAGAACAAAGAAGCAGGCCCATTTATCAAAATTCAGTGAACTCTCTCATTGTGGATGGTCGATCTTGGTTCGCTCACATAGTGGATTTCATCAGGGAAAGAAAGTATCAAGTTAAAGCAATTGATAGAGAGAAGATGTTTCTAAGAAGATATGCCACCCAGTTTATTCTCCAAGAGGATTTGCTATACAAATGGACCTATGACGGAATACAGTTGTTGTGTGTAGATGAGGAACAAGCTACAACTATCATAGAAGAAATTCATCAAGGTCTTTGTGGACCCCATATGAATGCCAAGAAGTTATCTAAGAAGATCCTCAAGCTAGGATATTACTGAAACACAATGGAAGCAGACTGCGAGGACTTCATCAAGAAATGCCACAAGTGTCAGATATTTGCTAACATCATACATATCCCACCAATAGAGTTGCATTCGCTTAGTTCACCTGGGTCATTCTCCACTTGGGGCATTGATATCATTGGAAATGTTGACCCTAAAGCATCCAATAGCCATGTGTTCATCTTGGTAGCCATTGATTATTTCACCAAGTGGATAGAAGCTCAGTCCTATGCAATCCTCACATCTACTAAGGTCACCAAGTTCATCCAGGAAAACATCATTTCCCAATACAGAGTACCTTAAGAATTGATATCAGATCAGGGATCCCACTTCTAGGGTAAGACCGATAAAATTTGCATAAAATTCGGTATAAGAAGGCATCGTTCTACCACTTATAGGCTGCAAACCAATGGAGTAGTAGAAGCAGCTAACAAGAATATCAAAGTCATTCTATAGAAAATGCCAGAAACACATAAGGATTGGGCTGATAAGTTACCCCTTGCCTTATGGGCATACCAGACTTCTGTACAATCCTCGATAAGGGTAACCCCTTTCTCTTTGGTATATGGGGTTGAGGTGGTTCTACCCATGGAAATCCTGGTACCATCCCTAAGGGTGCTTCTTGATAGTCAGCTATCTGAAGGAGAGTGGGTGAAGGCTAGACATGACAAGCTCAATTTTCTTGATGAAAGGCATATGAAGGCCATGGATAATCTAAAGAAGTATCAACTGAGAATGGGCAAGGCCTTTAACAAAAATGTAAAGCCCCACCACATAGAGGTGGGCAAACTTGTTCTTCAAGAACAAAGAGCCCCAATTCATGGCTGAAGAGAAAAATTCTGGCCCAACTGGAGCAGCCCATTTACTGTCAAAGAAATTCTACCAAGCAAAGCTGTGAAACTCGTAGACCACAACGGTGAAGAAATACCCGGATTGGTTAATATGAATCAACTCAAGAAATATTATGTCTAAAAGAGTGAATAGCATGAATGTCAGATCTGATTCCTTTCGAGGGATACATAGGCAACTTGACATGCGCAAGTGTGGTCTCAACCATCTAAGGCAATAAATTGGTTCCTTGGTTAATAATC
This sequence comes from Macadamia integrifolia, assembly GCF_013358625.1. Classification (NCBI taxonomy): domain Eukaryota; kingdom Viridiplantae; phylum Streptophyta; class Magnoliopsida; order Proteales; family Proteaceae; genus Macadamia; species Macadamia integrifolia. The sequence goes on from NW_024869058.1 coordinate 97,903, forward strand.
AAAGTACCTTAAAAGATCATCGTAGTTTGTGTCCCCCAAGAATTACCATTTGGCATGAAAGGCCATTAGGTACCTGTCATCCACCCATTGGTCCATCACTTCTTATCTAGGATTCTATCCCCCAAGAATCGCCATTTGGCAAGCAAGGCCATTAGGTATTTGTCATTCATTTATGGTCCATCCATTCTTATCCAAGATTCTATCCCCTGAAAAGAAAGTCGCCACCCAGCATCAGTTTATCAAGGCTAGTTTGTTCTCCACTTTTGGTCAATCAAAAAAAAAAAAAAAGAAGAGTTTGTTACAATAGTAGTAAAGGCCTGTTTGAATCATTAGCTAATGAGTAATTCTTTGATTAATCATCATATCTTGTTGTTTGTATTGGTTTCAGGAAAATTCATGGGCTCGTTGGGTAAGATGTTGAGGAAATGGACCTTAGACATAAAAATGTGGGCACTAGGATTGCTAGAATCTATGAATATGTTATTGCTCAGCCGAATTGGGTGTATTGAGCTACATCACCATTCGCTCTAGTAGGTGCCACAACACTGGGATGCCAACTTGCATGTGTTTTGGTTTGGATTAACAGAGATTTTCCCAACTTTTGAAGAATTTCGGGTTTGTGTGCTATCTCCACCCAAAGGCAATTTGTTCCAACCCTTTTTGAAGGAAGATTACTTAGAGGAAATTTAGGTTTTCTTTGAATGGAAAGAAGCATTAAAGCAATTTATCAGGTATGGGAAGATCAAAATTCTAAAGGTGGCTCAGATCTTCATCCAATATCCACCAATAGGAGGAGTCCATCAGTAGAGATCCCTGGATGCTTATTTACTTTGCATGATAGCTCATTATGTTCTCTGCACTCCCAGGCATGGTGCACCATCTGTTTTGATTGAGGTAGTAAAACAGTTGAAAAAGGGAGGTGACATCATCCCTATGGTTCTTGCAGAAACATTCAAGGGATTTGATGACATGAGCTATGGCCATAGATTCAGACTAGACCATTATTAGGGGAGTCCTGCTATTTTTCAGATTTGGCTCCTCGAGAAACTGAAGCTCACTATACCATTAAGAGGAAGCCCACTCGAAGTTTTTTGTTACCGAGATAAGAGAGAAGTTCTGGAATTTGACCTTATCACCAATTGGAAGAAGTACTTGCAGGAAAGGACTGTGCAAGATCGCATGGAGGTGCCTAGGGAAGCCAAAAGAAGATTTATAATGAAGACCCCTAGCCACAACTATGTCAAACTGATGAGATTGACACACACATCCTTTTATTTCCTTATATACATCAACTAACAATATGGGCTTGACGAGACGGACCCAGAAGAGTTAGTGAACTTTCACCCACCTCAAGAATTGTCTCCCCACCTTATTATTCACCTATCCTGTCTGTGGTAGGAAAATTGTCCCTCTTTTCATATAATTCACTTGGTAATGGAATGAGGAAGTATTTGGATTTTCGTTTTATCCTGATTATTCTCATAACAACTTGAGTTATGGAATTGATTGTGCCTATGCATTGCAAACAAATCAAAAAAGATTTTCTTTGTGCCAAAAGTAAGTTTTCATAAGATGCTGAAATAAATGATGAACAAACAAGTGGAGGATAAAGAAAAAAGAAAGAAAATATCCATGTATTTGTGTTTTCAATGAATGTAGGAACAGATCCCTATGGGTCAAAAGCCATCATCTAAATCATACTCTGAACCATCCTCATGAAGCACCAGAGAATCCACAGATGCTAGTCCAACCTACTCCAACCTCTGGGTCATGTCCTGAATCAATGCGTCCTGTCGTATGATTTCCTGCTCATTGGAACTAACTTGGCTCTCCAAGGCAGCAATCCTCCCATCCTAAGGAATATAGGAAAGGATCAAGAAGAAGAATAATGAAAGGAGAAGGTAAAAAAGAAAAAGAGGAAGGTATGAAATACCTTAGAAACTATCACCTCGCACAGGCCATAGTGCATCCTCCTTATCTCAGCCTAGACCTCTGGGGACACCTAAGAAAGAGCATAGCCAAAGGAAGTCAAGAGTTAATTGAAAAATGATCAGATACTCACATAATCGTAGGGAATAGGCAGCCCAAAGGAAGCGTCTGCATCTGTGTGCGGCTCTAGATGATGAGATAGACTGGGGTTGGCCGCGTTGGGATAGGTCCAGATAGGGAAGCCACAAAAGTGGACATTAGCAATCCTTGGAGACCCATTGGTACTGGTAGAGGGCTTTGTTTGTGAAGGATCGGTAGCACTGGCATGCGACCGAACAGCAAAATGATCTACACGTCTCATTCTCCCCTGAAAGAATATCAGTCAAGTCTAGAACAAGGTAGAATCTATGGGAAATACTCAATAAAGGGCAACATACCACTGGACTAGCGGGACTAAGAGGGGTTCACACTGTGTCCTCCTCCAGGAAAGCGCCATAGTCCCTATCTGGATCAAGAAAGAAGTCCTCCCATACTCTGTTAGCCAAGTGCCTCATCTTGTCCGCTGGGATGATCTTTGGACACTGCATGGTGGGTGGAGGAAGACTGAGAGAAGGACGTGGATTGATATCGGACCACTGGGGTACTACCCTCTCTCTTAAGTACCAGGTATGGCCCCACAGGCCCTGGGAAAGGACTCGATTCTCAAACAATTGATGAACCTCAAAATCCAAAAACACAAGGTTATAGAATGGTCTCCAAGTAACTTGCAAGACCAAAGAAGGGTAAGTACAACATCAGGCAAATAGAATTTATGTTGGACATGGCATACCTCAGTGAGATCATTCAAAAGAGAACGAGCGGAGGTCCCTGGAGGATGACGGCGGGCTCGTTTTGCTTGGTTATCTCCCCATTTTATGGCCAGTGGGAAGAAGAATGTCTCAGGATCCCTCAGTTTAGGGGCTATGGTTCCTAGATGCTCAAAACACAAGGGTTGTTTCAAGAGTCAAATTAAGAAAGTGCAGATCAAATGACTGAAAGAAAATGAAGGAAAGTAACTTGGATGATGTAGCCTGCCCCCTTGAGGCTCCTATCCCCATAGCACAGTAGGTCTAGGGACCGCAGGAGATATGCATAGGTGCCCCTGCCCCAGTCCTAGGTATCCACTGTGCGAAGATCTTTGAGGAAGAACACCAGGCAGATATCTACACCCTCTCGGAGGTCACTAAAGAGGCACTAACCCATAGCAAACAGTAGGAAGGAATGTGTTATCTGAGACATGTTGCTTGGATTCTCCCCCAGCCCAACTTTCCACCATATGGCACTAATCTCCCCTAGGTGGATGCACGTCTGGCCGGCTTTAATGGTAATATCGGTCAGATCTGTGAACTCCCTTGCAGTCGGGAATCCTGTGGTTAGGGTCATGGTTCTACCCCCAAATGGAATTCCTGTCAAGGCATAGAAACACATAGGCATAATGGTGATCTTGCCAACAGGAAGGTGAAAAGTGTGAGTACTCGGCCACCACTACTCCATTAGGGCCCCCACTAATGCCGGATTAAACTTCCCAGTCTCTACAAGGGCCAGCCGGCACAGATAGGTATCATCAACCATCTCCTTCACCCTGCGAGGGAGCATCCTATGCCAGGACTAAACCATGTTCTGATGGCCATAAGAGGCCAAGGTAGGCAGTTCCTTGGCCTCATGCTAATGGAAATAATAAATAAATAATAAAAGAAGAGAAGCAATAAAAAGAAAAACAATACAAAACAGGAATAAAAGATGACCAAAATAATGAATGAAATGTAAAGACTTACCTAGGAAGCCCATATAGAGTTGCAGATGTGATTTCGACTATTGTGAAGGGTTTGTCCAGAATATCAATAGGCCCGGCCCTCATTCTTGTGGGAAAGATTACTACAACTCTCGAGCTAAACCTCTCCCAGTCTTCCTCTTCCTCCTTTCAACCATATTTTCAGAAATTATAAAAAGCCCTAGAAACTTTTAAAAATTACAAGAAGCCCCATAAAGTTTTCCAAATTACATAATAGTCCTCAAGAATATCAAATTCTCCAAATAGCTCCTCCCTCAAGAACAAGATGAATATCTTCAAGAACTCCAAGAGAAAAATAAAGAACACCAAGAACAAGAGGAAAAACTTCAAGAAAAACCAGAGGGTTCCAGGAACTCACTTCACTAAGAAAAGTTAGAATGAAGAATGAATAGGGGAGGGGACCCATTTTATACAAAAAAAAAAAAATTAAATTCCAGATCAAGCATCAAGAATAAAAAAATTCCAAATCAACATCAAGAATCAAATTCTAAACAAAAAATCAAGAATCAAGGAAAAATCAAGAGGAGACATAATATACCTGGCCCCAGGCGACCCAATCTCATTGATTTAGCCACAAGTGGCCTAATTGCATTTACTCGGCCCCAAGCGGCCCAATCTCATTGACCCGGCCCCAAGTGGCCGAATCACTTTTGTCCAGCCCCGGTGGCCCAATGTTGTTAACTTGGCCCTAGGATGCCCTTCTTCTTTGAGTTGGATCCGAGTGGCCCGATCTTATAGATCAAATCCCTGAACTAACACATGTGAAGCCTAGCTAAGGAAAATCCAAGCATCAAACATTTTTTTTTATTTGTTGCAAGATTGGAAGAGCAACGAATTCCTCTCTTGTAACCATCGGTCCTAGATAGTCTAGATCGGCTCGAAAGACCCAGCCTGGAGACCATATTCCTGGAATTGGCACATGCGAAGCCTAGCTAAGGAAGAATCAGGATCAAAGTACTAACTTTTCTTGTAGGATTGGAAGACTAGTGAATTCCTTTCCCCCAATTGGCAGCCCAAGTAACAGTGATATTATCTGTTGCATTTTTGAACTTCGTCATAACTGAGTAAGATGACGGCAGTATTGCTCAAGGTGATAAAATGTGGTCGTTCTTTTCTTTGCCCTTCAGTCCTTTGCACAGGCCTCGGCTAAAGAGGGGTATTTTGTAGACACCAATTTTATCACTCTTCTCTGGCTATGATGAAATTTGGATCTTGGACGCAACTTCTAACTTTCGACCAACAAAGGTGCTGATAGAAACATTCCCCTACCCGGAACACTGGAAATCCCCGCACAGGACAAAAGGGGTCCAATTTTGGCTTTTCATATATGAAGGAATTCGATCAAGATGACCATACAGATAAATAGTACTCAAAAATACGATTTCGATGATATATGATACACCAAAATCGGACTGACGGATCTCCTGTAATCATCACCGAAAAAACCCATATTCATGTGTGCACTACACGCTCTGGCCGACAAGCCATCCATGCCATGCACATAGCCCTATAGCCATGCATATAGCCATGAACCCACCCCCATAGCCATGCACATAGTGTCACACCCCGTTCACACAGAACTGGACCGGTGACCGGGTTAACACCGGTTAACCCAAACCTACCAGGATCATCTGATATAGTATCCAACTATAGCATACACACAACTAAGAAAGTGTTCATCAGTTCAGCGAAAGGCTTAATTTACCTATAAATTTCCCATTATACTTGATACCCAAATTGTAATACATAGTTAAGAACATGTGGGCCCACAGGCATGATATTTACGCAAGAGAATACAATTTACATATCAAGTACACAAAAGGGATCATCAAAAACACAAAGGGTATAGCTCAGCTCGGTATCAAAAGTAGAGCTCAGCTCGGTATCAAAGATATAGCTTAGCTCGGTATCAAAAGGTAGAGCCCAGCTCGGTATCAGAAGGTAGAGCTCAGCTCGGTATCAGAAGATGAACTCAGCTCGGTATCAACAGTAAAGCTCAGCTCGGCATCAAAGCTGCGGTCCCGCAGCACAGCCCTCGCACGAGCAATCCGTGCCATGCTCTAATTCCTCGGGGACCCACCAATCCTCTTCAGGGAATTCAACTGTGGGGCCCGACCCGTGCTCTTCAGGTTGATGACCTGCAAAATTATCTAAAAGAGATACACACGTGGGATGAGTTCACTAGCTCAGTAAGTGAAAAGAAGGACCACACAGCAGTCCACACAACAAATCACAACCATATGCACTATATGCTATGCAATTCATTTTTAATCACATCCACCTAAACAACATTACTAAGTCCTTGGTTTAGTGCTACTACAACCACAGTGCGCGTATACTCTGGGTACGAGCCTGCGAACTCCATCCCGCGATACGCCCATAGGGCTGTCGGAGAAGGCCCACCGTGAGTACTCAGAAAAGTAAAACATGCCGACCACCAGCTCTCAACATAAAGTAAATGATAGAAATAAAGGTGCTGACTCTAGCAATTTAAAAGCAGTACGATTGGCCCTCTTGAATATACCACCGGGATTGCCGACTGTCCTATTCACCAGCTGGGCGTATGTCTAACCGCCATAGTGACCCGACAACCGTGACCACTACTTCCCCCCAAATTGTAACCCAACACCTCAACCCCTATTAGGAAGGGTCGTAGCACAGGAAGATGATAATCTTACACCGTATGCTCTTATATGACATAGTACGATTGCATAGTACCACCGCGTCCCATTCCACGGGCCACCAATGCACTCGTTTCCAAGCCGACTATGGCATCTAGTCTACTAATGCATTATGCACAATGATGTCATCATTCATCACATATTCACATCATCATTTGACATTAAGGAAATAAACACAACACACAAGTCATAATAATATGAGGATGGCTAAGTTACACATAATTCATATGATGACGTGACTAGTCTAGATACAGTTAAATGAATGCCAAACAAGCCTTAACATAAGGCCAAACGTCCTCTCCCCACTTACCTGTAGTGAACAAAGACTCACGCCTGGTATGGGTGAGATCCGGTGCGAGAAGCGTAAGATTTGGTGAACCTATCATGAGTGAATGGGGTTAGCATTTCACCACTTTAGGGTCAAAACTAACAAGATTCGGTGGCAAAATCATGTTTAGAATTCTAAAAGAAGGTCGTACGTCCGTTTGGGGTCCGTTCGGACATAGAAATCATGTTGGGAGTCTCTCGGGTGGGTCGGACAGCCCACCTGTCATGACCCACCAGTCAGACCCACCGGTCATGATCGGCGGGAAGGTCAGCCCACCGATTGGGCCCACCGGTTGGGCTCGAGGGTCCTGCTAAGACCGACTGATAGGTTAGCCCATCGGTTGGCCCACCGGTTGGGCCCGTCGGTTGGCCCCGAGGGTCTGCCCTCTCAGGCGGGTGCCCTCAAGCGGGTCATTTGGCCCACCGGTCTTGGCCGAAAAATTTCATTTTCGCCTGAAACCTTCCCCAACCTTTGGGGAATCAAATGGGGCTCTTCCCAACCCATTCTCCACACATTCAAGGTCTCATAAGATGGTTCTAACCTAGATCTAGGTTAGATTTAAGGAATAGAAAGCCATCTTACCTTCTTTGCTCAAGAACTCCTTCAAAACCCCAAAATCACTTCAAATCACCAATGCTTTTGCCACCCATATAAACACTTCTTCAAATCCTACAAAATCAACACATAGATCATCTATTAAACCTTAGATTCATCATCTCAAGGGGGATTTACAAGACCTCAAGAAACTCTACCCAAATCAAGGGTTTTACTTGGGTATGGTGAAAGTTTAAGGAATCTAGCCTTTGCTCATCTCTAAACGTAGATCTCGTGTTGGAGATCACTCTTCCGGCATCAGAATGGAAAGATCAACCCTTGATGTTGCTGAAATCCATCTCTTCTTCCTCTTTCTTCCCTTTTTCCTCTTCTTTCCCTTCTTTTCTCTCTCCTCTTTACTCTTCTCACCAAACGCCCGAGTGTTATAAATGAGAAAATGGAAAACTCATAAATGTTATTTATACTTTCTAAAATAACTAAGTAACCATATGGGTGGGTCACTCAGGTGGGCGGATGCGCCCACCTGTGATCACCCACCTGAGGGCCAAAAATTGGCCAACAAGTGGGATTTTGTTGGAATTCGACTCTCGGCTTGAATCTCACTCTCGGCATAAGATATAATATACGTATGCGATTTAAGATACGGCTACATACCTGCTTTATCTGTACATGGCCTTATGGTATGTGCATACACACGGCTTGGGTACACCCGTCTCCTCTGGCACTGACTCAAACTTGTCTGGCCAGCCGGTGTTCATGGTCACCCTTGCCATCATGGTCCACAAGGATCCCACCTTAACCCTCTCCAGTTCGGGTCCTGCATGGTTAAACCAGGTCAACCGTGTAATCAGACCGGTTTAAGAAGTAGGGTATTACATTTACCCCCCCTTTCTGAAAATTTCATCCTCGAAATTGGCGTGCCTGGTTGTTCAAAAAGATGAGGGTACTTGGCTTGGATTTCATCCTCTTTCTCCAAAGATGCTTCTTCAAGTGAATGATTAGCCCATCGCACCTTTACATAGGAAATGGAGCGGTTGCGAAGGGTTTTCACCTTTCGGTCCAAAATTTCAGCCGGCTGCTTTGTATAGGTCATATCAACTCCTAGATATTCTGGTTCCACGGGTAATACATGAGATGGATCATGAATGTATCGCTTCAACATGGATACATGAAATACGTTATGAACATCCCCGAGTGAAGGTGGCAGAGCAAGCATGTAGGCTACCGAGCCAACCCGGGCTAAGATCTCAAATGGTCCAATGTATCTTGGGCTCAACTTCCCCTTTCTGTGAAATATTTGCAACCCTTTAGTAGGAGAGATCTTGAGAAACACCTTTTCTCCTAACTGAAATTCAATGTCTTTCCTGCGGTTGTCTGCATAGCTCTTTTGACGAGACTGAGCTGCTTTAATCCGTTCTCGAATAACATCGACCTTGTCACAAGTCATCTGCATCATTTTAAGTCCTAACATTCGACATTCACCTACCTCATCCCAATACAGAGGAGTTCTGCACTTCCTGCCATATAATGTCTCATACGGAGCCATCCCAATTGTAGCTTGGTAACTGTTGTTATAGGCAAACTCCATAAGGGGTATATATTCTTCCCAACTACCACACATTTCCATTACACATGCCCTGAGCATGTCTTCTAATATCTGTATGGTTCGCTCTGACTGACCATCAGTCTGTGGGTGGAAAGCAGTACTCAAATTCAATTGTGATCCCAAGGCACGCTGGAAGCTTTTCCAAAATCTGGAAGTGAACCTTGGGTCCCTATCTGATACAATGCTCACTGGCACTCCATGCAAGCACACTATGTTATCCATGTAAAGTTGTGCTAATTTGGCCATAGAGAACTTGGTCTTGATGGGAATGAAATGAGCAGTCTTAGTAAGCCGATCAACGATCACCCATATCGTGTCCATCCCCTTAGGTGTACATGGTAGTCCGGTGACGAAGTCCATTGTAATCCTATCCCACTTCCAGTCTGGTACTGGGAGTGGCTGAAGAGTACCATAAGGTCGATGCCTCTCAGCTTTTACTTTCTGGCATGTAAGACAAGTCGCTACGTACAAAGCTATTGTGACTTTCATGCTTGGCCACTAGTAATTTTGTTTGAGGTCTTTGTACATCTTTGTACTTCCTGGGTGGAGTGAGTACTCGGAGCTATGTGCTTCTCGCACTATCTTGTCTTGTATATCCAAATCATCGGGTACACACAATCTGCCTCGAAACATCAATGCCCCATCACTGGCTAAAATAAAATCTGGGTCGTTCATTGTTTGATCTTGAACCTTAACTCTGATCCGCTGTAATTCAGGATCCAAAGGTTGTTTCATTATTACCTCTTGCCTAATAGTCGGATGCACCTATAGAGCCACCAAGGATACGGTCAACCATTTAAGGTTTTCTGGTTGACGTTCAAACTCTAAGGTTGCTCCTTCATATAAGAGAGCTTTATCCATTAGTGTCGCCTCTTGTACCAGTGGTGGGCTGACTGCTAAGTATGAGAGTGACACAGTCTGTGCCTTCTGACTCAACGCATCTGCCACTACATTAGCCTTGCCGGGATGATACTGAATGTCGCAGTCATAATCCTTCATGAGCTCAAGCCATCTCCTCTGCCTCATGTTCAAATCCTTCTGGGTGAAGAAGTACTTAAGGCTTTTGTGATCATTGTATATCTCGCACTTCTCCCCATACAAGTAATGTCACCAAATCTTGAGGGCAAAAATGACTACGGCTAGTTCCAAGTCATGAGTGGGGTAGTTCTTCTCATACTCTTTTATTTGTCTGGAAACATATGCTATCACCTTTCTGCGTTGCATGAGAACACAACCCAACCCAACTTTGGAAGCATCAGTGTAGACTGTCATTCCACCTGTGCCTTCAGGGATGGTCAACACAGGGGCCGACACCAACCTCTTCTTCAACTCCTGAAAACTCATCTTGCATTCCTCTACCCAGTCAACCTTCACACCCTTTTTTGTCAACTTAGTCATTGGTGCTGAGATCCGAGCAAAATTCTCAATGAAGCACCGGTAGTATCCAGCCAAACCCAAGAAGCTTCTAATTTCAGTGACATTTTTAGGGCTTTCCCACTCTACTACTGCTTTCACCTTATCAGGATCCACCTCGATTCCGGTAATAGACACTACGTGCCCCAGGAATCTAACTTGCTCAATCCAAAATTCACATTTGCTGTATTTGGCAAACAATCGTTGTTCTCTCAACCTCTATAACACCATTCTCAAATGTTGAGTGTGCTCCTCTTCTGTCTTGGAGTAGATCAAGATGTCATCAATAAAAATAATTACCCATTTATCAAGGACATCGTGAAATACTTGATTCATTAAATCTATGAATGCTGCCGGTGCATTGGTTAACCCAAAAGATAACACTAGGAACTTATAGTGACCATACCGAGTCCTGAATGCTATCTTGGGTATGTCGCTACTCTTTATCTTGAGCTGATAATAGCCTGATCTAAGGTCTATCTTTGAAAATACCCTTGCACCCTGCAGTTGGTTAAACAAATCATCAGTGCGTGGCAATGGGTACCAGTTCTTAATGGTTAGCTTATTCAATTCTCGGTAATCAATGCACATACGCAAGCTGCCATCTTTCTTCTTGACAAACAATACTAGGGCACCCCAAGGTGAAACACTTGGGCGGATAAACCCCTTTTCCAATAATTCCTGCAACTGCATCTGCAACTCCTTCAATTCGGCTGGTGCCATCCTGTATGGAGCTTTAGACACTGGAGCTGCTCCAGGAACCAAGTCTATGGCAAACTCTAACTCTCTATCAGGCGATAAATGCATCAGATCATCTGAAAAGATGTTGGGAAACTCTTTAACCACGTTTACCTCTTCTAGAGGTGTAATCCTTGCATCAACATCAAGTACCGATGCTAAGTAGCCCTGACATCCGCTCTCCAACAACTTTACCGCTTGAAGGGCGGAGATGAGAATCTTTCTCGCCCATTTCATTTTATCTGCTCGGTATATCAATTCTCTTCTTTCATCATCCGTCACCTTAATCAGCTTTTCAGCACACATCACATTAGCTCGATGAGCCGAAAACCAATCCATGCCCAGTATAACATCGAAATTCTACATATTGAACTTAATGAGTTGTGCATCCAATTTCTTCCCACTGATTTCCACAGGGCATGGCCCATACACCTCCTTCAACTATGTAACTTTACCAGTAGGCATACTAACAATCATCCCGTGATCTAGGGTCCTGGGTGACATACCGAGTTTCCCAGCAAATCTCTTAGATATGAATGAATGTGTAGCTCCTGAGTCAAATAAGACATAGGCTGGTATGCCTGATATAGGTAGGACACCTAGTGTAACAATGCATATAAGTACAGCAGGTCATCAATATTTAACATAAGGAAATTCTTAAATTTAAAATGTACCTGCTACCACTTCTGTGCTGGCCTCAGCTTCCTCAGCTAATAAAGCATACATCCTTCCCTGTGGTTGATTCCCCCAAGTTAAGGGAGGTCGGTATGCAGAGGGCTAACTGGAGGGCAAGGCTGGTCTAACCCGACAGTTTTTTGCATAGTGCCCATAGGAATGGCAGTTAAAGCAATGGATCTAAGACGCCAAAACTGGGGCGGGGCCCCTCTGCAATTGACCTGTTGAAGATGGAGGTCGGGGCGGCCTTGGAACTATAGTACTACAGTAGTGTTTGGGCGGAAAGATGTAGAGCCCAAATCACCAGCCGGTCGAGAAGGATAGCCAGATGGCTTATAAGGCTGCCTATATGTAGGCCCAGAACTGTACGACCCACGGTATGCCTTGGAGGAGTTGCCTATATCCGGAAATGGATTTGTTCTCTTCCACAATCCAGGTGTGAGGGACTGTTCTCCCTTCTGCTTATCCTCTATGGTCTTGGCCTTCTGCACAATCTGACCATAGTCGGTCAAATCTAAGACCTCAAGTATAGACCCAATGGATGCTTTTAGGCCCTTCAGAAATCTTGCAGCCTTCTCTTCTGCTGTCCTCATATGCCTAGGGGAAAAATGGAACAAGCTCTCAAACTGCTGCTGATACTCAAGGATAGTCTTACCTCCTTGAGTTAAGGCCATAAATTCCATCTCCTTGCAGTCTCTGAAGCTGCGTGGGTAATGATTATCCAAGAACAACTCCTTGAACTGTTCCCAGGTGGGTTCCGGATGGGCGGCCAACAATATGGGCTTAGAGGCTTGCTACCAAGAGTTGGCCTCCTTATTGAGTTGCAACCCCACACAAATGAGTTTTTGTGCATCAGTGCACTCAATCACCTCAAATATTTTCTCCAGCTCTTGGATCCACTGGTTCGGTTCTAGAGGATCGCTCCCCACCTTAGAGAATACAGGTGGCAAGTTCCTCTTGAATGACTCCACTACCTTTGACGTATTATTTGTCGGCGGGTAATTGGGAGCATAAGCTGGATAGTAAGGGTATGGAGGGGGCACCACATACGGAGGAACGCCGAATGGTGGAATTGGAGGTGTACCTCTCACTTGTGGTCCCGTACCAAACCCTACAGGTGGGTCCTATGGAGTAAATATCCAAGGAGCATGACATGTTTGAGAAAGATCCAATTGTTGCTGTATAGCAGCCATAAATGCTTTCTGTTGCTAAAGCATTTGTTGCTGGAAAGCCTGTTGTGATTGCTGAATTATGGTAGCAACATCCCCCGGAGTAATAACCGGTGGAGGGTTCGGAAGTGCAGTCATAGGTGGGTCCTCTTGTGTCCCACCCTGACCAAAGGTCTCTGGAGGTTGTGGAAGTGAGGTTTGCCCCACAGAGCGGGACCTTCTGGGATTCGGTGGTCGATCGACCGGATGAGGACCACGTGGGGTTAAACACCATAGAATTGATATCGGCACATAATTATATGCCAACATGCAGGATATTATAGTGTATGATAGTTTGCAACTGACCATAACTTAATTCCGAAAATACAGGGCAAGTGCTTCAACAAGTATGACAATGGTCCCACTCGACCATATGGTGCTAGCCACACACCCCTTTTTTTTTCAGGTATATTATTATAAGAATAATAATAATAATAATTATAATAACACCCCTTTTTCCTTATTTTATTTTATATATATATTTTTTTTCCAAGTTTTCTCTCAACTGGCGGGCTGACACCGGCTGGTAGGTTGGCTCGCCAGTCAGCCCGCCGGTCTTACCCGAGCGGGAAATTATGAACAGGGCTTTTAAGCCTCTGTTCCTCTTATTTCTCCCATTTTTCTCTCTCTCTCCCTCTCTCTCTCTCTCAGGCGATTTTGGAGAGCTTCTTGACGCTTCCACTCGCGATCTCACTCAACGATCCAGGGGTTTTGGGAAGATTCAACCCCTCTACTTACAAGTATGTTTCTTCCTCATTTTCTTCTCAGAACTTGCATTTTGGTGGTAGAACTCATGAGTATTCTTCAATCTCAATTCCTTTCCGTGTTTCTTTCCATAGAACAGTGATTTCATGTAAATGTGATGTTCTCTCTGTGATTTGTTTCTAGTTTTAGGATTTACTTCCCACTTTTTGAGAGAAAACCCCAATCGTGCCCTAGTTTTCTCAAATTTGGGGATTTCTTCAATTTCTGCTCTTTTCTTCCCAATTAATAACTTAAATGCAATGCCTTATGTTTGATTTGTACTTAACATGCTGTAGAGATCATAGAAAGTCCCTTATGTTTGAAATCCCATTTCTTCCCATGAAAATCCATCTTTTTGTGTTGGGTTTCTTTGATTCTCTTTACATCCTTTCGTATTTGTGGACCTCAATAGCATATTAGCATATGTTTTTGCATATTCTTGATTACACTACGATGGCATTACAATCTTAGACCTGTAGCTTCAAGCTTTCCTCTATTGTGAGTCTTTTAAACTTTTTCTTAGATTGGACTTACACCTTGAGAATTGGGGTTTTTCCATTCCCTAATTGTCATGCTTTATATGCCTCTTGTCACTTTTCTATTTTGCGAGAATTGGGTTTTGGGGCTTCCTCTTACTGCTCACCCATCTATTTATTCCCTTTGTTATTCCTTTTTTTTTTTTCCTTACTCACCCTTCTTTCCTCTTTTCTTGCCAGGATGTCTTCTCACAAAGGCAAAGAGCCCGCATCCTCTGGCACTCGGCGTAAGACCACCGCTTCCAAAGGGAAGAGTGCGGGGACTAGTTCTCCAGCCCCTCACATAAGGCGACCTGGACCTTCCCATTTTGATCCTTTCGACTACGATGAGGAACTCTTTCGCTGTTCAAAGGCAGCAACCAACTGGCAGACCTTCCTGAAGAGGTTTGTAATGATGGAGAAGACTGTGGTAGTTGATGACTTCCACAAGGTTCAGCTTCAGGAGAGGTTCACAGCACTGGGCTGGCAGTCTATCCTCCACATAGACCGTCCATGCTACGAGCAGTTGGTTCGTAGATTCTACTGCAACCTAGAGGTTTCCTACTAGTACGGAGAGTATGCGATAATTAGTATGGTGAAGGGGGTGGACATTCAACTGACCGTGGACACCCTGGCTAGTATTTTGGGTATCTCTTCAGCTGGGCACCGTTTCTATAGTCCTCCCAGGAGTAAGCCCATGGGCCCGTTCATGAGTTTGGAGACGCCAGACCACATCTATGAGACCATCTGTGGCAGCAGTGAGCGTCCGGATTCTGAGACATCATTTTACCCAGAGGCTCGTGTGTTTGCCCGTTTGGTCCAGTTCAACTTGCTCCCCAAAGGAGGTCACCGGAACCAGGTGGGCTTCATGGCAGCCTTCTTAGCCTTCTGCATCTATAAGGCTTTAGAGGGGGGTGACGAGCACATGTGCTTGCCTTACGTCATCCTCAAGACCATGGAGCACCATACTTCTCACCCCGAGGATGGAGGATTTCCATATGGCAGGATCCTCACTAGGATCTTTGAGTTCTTCGGAGTGAACCTGAGTGGTGAGGAGGGGAAGACTCTAGCGGACAAGTTCGACAGGAGAAATATATTGAGGATGGGTCTCCACACTCTTATGGATGTACCTCAGAGAGCAGGAGCTCAGAGAGGTAGGGATAGGAGGGCTACCCCTAGGGAGGATGTTCCCATGGAGGAGGAGTCTAGTGAGGAGGATGAGGACTATGTTCCTCAGGGTGAGGAGGATGATTTTGTGGACGGGGACATCCTTGAGGAGGTGCCTCATGAGTCGAGAGGTGCTGATCCTGGCTTCACTAGTGCAGGCCCACAGCACAGAGCCCCACCACCTGAGAGTGGTGCATATGATTTTAAGGGCATGATGTCCACTATGAGGGCTTTGAAGGACGGGCAAGATCAGCTGTTAAGAAGACTGGATGAGAGTGCTTCTAGGGAGGAACGCATCCTGGAGAGGAAGGCTACTTTGGAGAATTCCTTTCTCAGACTGGGCCAGGACTTGGATACAACGGCCAATGCCATCTCAATAGATTTTGGTCGACTTCGGAGGGATGTACAGCTGGTGAACTCGAGGTTCGACTACTACGACCGTCGACTCAATGTTAACTCTAGACCTTAGGTGAACGGAGTAGTAGTATTGGACGACGACGATGACGATGATCAATGAGGACTTAGCTCGTCCACACCAGCTTCTCACCTGTTTCATGTTGTTGATCTTATTGTATTTTTCTTTCTTTTCTCATTCCTTGTACTTTCTCTGTAACTGGACTTATTTGTGGGGTGATGTGTTTTGATAGTGGTTTGTGGTGAATTTGTATGTTTGAATACTTGTGTAGTTTAGTTGTGGTGTCTTTTGTTAATTTTGATCATTGATATTTATATATATGTTGTTTATCAAGTGTTTGTGTGGAAAATTTTTGGAAATCTCATTTTGCGTCGTTATGCTGCCCAAAGTTCATTAAACTCATGCTCGATGGGTTATGACATCAATTAATTAATCTTTCATTTTCTCTCATGCATGCCATGAATGCAATAACTAAATGCAACCATTTTTATTACTTTCTTCCTTTGGCTTTTATCTCTTTAAAGTTTTTACATTAACCCAATCCCATTTCCTATTATAGATTCTATGGGGTCTAATGGTATGCTGTGAGTGGAATAGAGCATCACGCTCTGATACCACCGTTGTCACACCCCGTTCACACAGAACCGGACCGGTGATCGGGTTAACACCGGTTAACCCAAACCTACCAGGATCATCTGATACAATATCCAACCACAGCATACACACAACTAAGAAAGTATTCATCAGTTTAGCGGAAGGCTTAATTTACCTGTAAATATTCCTATTATACTTGATACCCAAATTGTAATACATAGTTAAGTACATGTGGGCCCGCAGGCATGATATTTACACAAAAGAATACAATTTACATATCAAGTACACAAAAGGGATCATCAAAAAACACAAAGGGTACAGCTCAGCTCGGTATCAAAGTAGAGCTCAGCTCGGCATCAAAAGGTAAAGCTCAACTCGGTATCAAAAGGTAGAGCTCAGCTCAGTATCAGAAGAAGAGCTCAGCTCGGTATCAACAGTAAAGCTCAGCTCGGTATCAAAGCTGTGGTCCTGCAGCATAGCCCTCGCACGAGCAATCCGTGCCATGCTCTAATTCCTTAGGGACCCACCAACCCTCTTCAGGGAATTCAACTGTGGGGCCCGACCCGTGCTCTAAAAGAGGTGCACACGTGGGATGAGCTCACTAGCTCAGTAAGTGAAAAGGACCACACAGCAGTCCACACAACAAATCATAACCATATGCACTATATGCTATGCAATTCATTTTTAATCACATCCACCTAAACAACATTACTAAGTCATTGGTTTAGTGCTACTACAACCACAGTGCGCGTATACTCCAGGTACGAGCCGCGAACACCATCCCGCGATACGTCCATAGGACTGTCGGAGAAGGCCCACCGTGAGTACTCGGAAAAGTAAAACATGTCGACCACCGGCTCTCAACATAAAGTAAATGACAGAAATAAAGGTGCTGACTCCAGCAATTTAAAAGCAGTACGATTGGCCCTCTTGAATATACCACCGGGATTGCCGACTGTCCTTTTGACCAGCCGGGCGTATGTCTAACCGCCACAGTGACCTGACAACCGCGACCACTGCTTCCCCCCAAATGGTAACCCAACACCTCAACCCCTGTTGAGAAGGGTCGTAGCACGGGAAGATGATAATCCTACACCGCATGCTCCTATATGACATAGTACGATTGCGTAGTGCCTCCGCGTCCCATTCCACGGGCCACCAATGTACTCGTTTTCAAGCCGACTACGGCATCTAGTCTACTAATGCATTATGCACAATGATGTCATCATTCATCACATATTCGCATCATCATTTGATATTAAGAAAATAAACACAACACACAAGTCATAATAATATGAGGATGGCTAAGTTACACATAATTCGCATGATGACATGACTAGTTTAGATACAATTAAATGAATGCCAAACAAGCCTTAACATAAGGCCAAACGTCCTCTCCCCACTTATCTATAGTGTACAAAGACTCACGCCTAGTACGGGTGAGATCCGGTGCGAGAAGCGTAAGATTTGGTGAACCTATCATGAGTGAATGGGGTTAGCATATCACCACTCTAGGATCAAAACAAACAAGATTTGGTGGGAAAATCATGTTTAGAATTCTAAAAGAAGGTCGTACGTCCGTTTTGGGTCCGTTCGGACCTAGAAATCACATTGGGAGTCTCTCGGGCGGGTCGGACAGCCCACCTGTCATGACCCACCAGTCAGACCCACCGGTCATGATCGGCGGGCAGACCTGCCCACCGGTTGGGCCCATCGGTTGGGCCCGAGGGTCCTACTAAGACCGGCGGGCAGGTTGGCCCCAAGGGTCTGCCCTGTCAGGCGGGTGCCCTCAGGGGGGCCATTTGGCCCACCGGTCTTGGCGAGAAAATGCCATTTTCGCCTGAAACCTTCCCCAACCTTTGGGGAATCAAATGGGGCTCTTCCCAACCCATTCTCCACACACTCAAGGTCTCATAAGATGTTTTTAACCTAGATCTAGGTTAGATTTAAGGAATGGAAAGCCATCTTACCGTCTTTGCTCAAGAACTCCTTCAAAACCCCAAAATCACTTCAAATCACCAATGCTTTTGCCACCCTTATAAACACTTCTTCAAATCCTTCAAAATCAACACATAGATCATCTATTAAACCTTAGATTCATCATCTCAAGGGGGATTTACAAGACCTCAAGAAACTCTACCCAAATCAAGGGTTTTACTTGGGTATGGTGAAAGTTTAAGGAATCTAGCCTTTGCTCACCTCTAAACATAGATCTCATGTTGGAGATCACTCTTCCGGCGTCGAAATGGGAAGATCAACCCTTGGTGCCGCTAAAATCCATCTCTTCTTCCTCTTTCTTCCCTTTTTCCTCTTCTTTCCCTTCTTTTCTCTCTCCTCTTTACTCTTCTCACCAAACGCCCGAGTGTCATAAATGAGAAAATGGAAAACTCATAAATGTTATTTATACTTTCTAAAATAACTAAGTAACCACATGGGTGGGTCACTCAGGTGGGCGGATGCGCCCACCTGTGAGCACCCACCTGAGGGCCAAAAATTGGCCAACAAGTGGGATTTTGTTGGAATTCGACTCTCGGCATGAATCTCACTCTCGGCATAAGATATAATATACGTATGCGATTTAAGATACGGCTATATACCTGCTTTATCCATACATGGCCTTATGATATGTGCATGTACACGGCTTGGGTACACCCGTCTCCTCTGGCACTAACTCGGACTTGTCTGGCCAGCCGGGGTTCAAGGTCACCCTTGCCATCATGGTCCACAGGATCCCGCCTTAACCCTCTCTGGTTCGGGTCCTGCATGGTTAAATCGGGTCAACCGTGTAATCAGACCGGGTTTAAGAAGTAGGGTATTACAAGTCCATTCCTAAAATCGCATCGAAGTCGATCATATTCAACTCGATCAAGTGAGCATTCAACTCATGGTCACCTATGGTCACTGGACATTGCTCATAACCATAGTTCAAACCCACCACACTTCCTGTAGGGGTGCTCACAGCCAAACATTGAGTCAATCCCTTAGGTGGAATTCTCATCCTTTTAGCAAATGCTGGTGAGACGAACGAATATGAGGCTCCTGAGTCAAATAACACATGTGTAGGAAATAATGATATCAATAATGTACCTATCACTACACCAAGTGCAGCCTCAGCATCCTCCACCATCATAGCAAACACTCTCCCCTGTGGTCTCTAGCCCTGTAGGGGCTGTGCTGGCCTAGGGGCTGAATATGTCTATTGGGGCCTAGGTGGCATAGTGTAGGGTGCATCACCTAGCTTTCGGTGGGGGCATGTCCTCGTCATGTGGCCCGGTTGATCACAATGAAAACATCTTGGGCCCGATCCCAAAGACTGAGATCCAACACTAGATCGAGAGGACTGGGAAGTCTGGCTATTATCAGGCCTCCTAAACTGCACTGAAGTTGGGTTGGCGTAAGGCACTCGGAAGGGTTTGCTGCCTCCCCTAGAATTAGTAGATCCCATTGGCCTCTTTCTCGTCCCTTGCTAAGCTGTGTAGTTATCCATATGCCCGTCTTCAATAGATTTGGCCACTTGGAGCACCTCAGCATATGTTTGCAGTTTCAACCCCACAATGGTTGACCTAATACCTGGCCTCAACCCTTTCTCAAACTTATTTGCCTTGGCTCTATCGCCTCTCAGATGCTCAGGAGTAAAATGGAATAGCTCCTCAAAGCGCTGCTGATACTCGAGCACAGACCGGGAACCTTGAACCAACTGAGGGAACTCACTCTCTCTCCTATCCCAGAAGCTTTCCAGGAAATAATTCTCAAAGAAGGCCCCTTTAAAGTCTGCCCAAGTAGGGTTTGGGTTACTAGCCCTCAGAATAGGCTCGGTGGCACTCCACCAATCATTTGCTTCATTCTATAACTGATAACCCGCACATAAAATTTTTTGCTCATTGGTGCAGCCCATCAGTCTAAAAACCTTCTCCATCCCACCAATCCATCTTGATGGATACAACAGGTCTTGCCCCACCTTGGAGAAACATAGGGGCCTAAGCCGTTGAAATTTCTCCATCATTTTTTTCAAGTCTGTCCCACCCTCTAGATGGACTTGAGCTTGTTCTAGCATCAGATCTTACACATGCCCATGCACCTATGCCCCACCAGATGTTTGAAGGGTAGCCAATCCAGCGGGTATTGAAATGGGTGCCAATGGAGTAGGAGGTGCGGGAGGTGCATTGCGGGCTTCCATTACCGCTTGGATCCTTAATCAATCCCGACCATAAACTGATTCTATCTTTCTTTCAGTTCCCGCATCATGTTATTCATGATGGATGTCACATCCTAGGCCATAAGTATGGGCGGGGCCAGAGGTGTATTACGGGGTCTACCCTGATTCCATGTAGGGGAAGCGGGAGGTGACGAGCATGATTGGGATCGGGATTGGGTGTTCTGGCGTGACATGATTCCTGTGAAGGAATCCAATTAGTACACATGCATAAAAAAAGGTTGCATGTAATTGGAAAACATGCATACACAGTGGGTCCCACACATATACCACAGTCAACATTAGGGTTAGGGCATGCATAAGTGGGGTCCACACATTAAGATTCGATCGAGCACATATCCCAAAGAGGCACATCATCAAGGACTTAAATAAAACTTAGGTTTGAAAATTTAACATGACTTATTTTCCCATTGAATCCACCAGAAACAGGGATTCAAACCACCCAAAATATGGTTTAATCCCCCAAAAATATCAGTGGTATTTCCGGTGGGAAAAACAGAGGCCAAAAACCTAATTTTTGCTTCACCGGAAACAGACATCGGAAGTATGCCCAGTGTTTTCGGTGGGTTGTTTTCGGTGACACTAAATCGCCTTTAAATAGGCTCAGGCCTTTGGTTATTCACACAAAACCCTATTTACTCTTGTGAGAAAGGTGTGGAAACGGCCAAGGAGTCCTTTTCTACCTATTCCCTACCTTCCTTGCATCCAAGGTATGTTCTCTCTCTTTGTGACCTAGTTTTTTTTATTTTCTTCTCTGTGAGTTTTGTACGCAACCACTTACTAGGTCTTCCATTCCAAATCCTTAGGAATCATCTTGCAACAATGTATAGACGACATGTACGTACCCGACGTGCTCTTATACAAGAGGAGCAAGATGCCACTGAGCAGTTCAACCCAATCCTGTTCCGCTCTGTGGTTGAGCAAGGCCATTGGGAGTTCTTTAAGTGCTGTAATGTCAACCCAGGAGTCTATGTGAGGACCAATGACTTTTGCGCATTCTATCTTCATCAATGGTTTGAGGAGATCGGGTGGTACTACATCCTAAAACCCAACCAATACTACTACCCCACCCTGGTCAAGCTATTCTTCTCCAACATGGAATGCATGAACCAGGGTACCGAAGAGATGCGGATCACCTCCCATGTGAAGGGGGTGGAGATCTCCTTTGACATAGGGTAGATGGCCAACATCCTAATGATTAGCAGACGACCTAGTGTATTGCCCACCTTAGACTCTGGCATATGAATTTCAGAGTCACGATACCTTTCAGGATATCGATGACATGCTGACTAAAAAAGCCTTGGGATGGAACCGCTCAGTTAACTACTTTCCCACTCCAAAGGTTGTCTACCGTGCAATTCATCTGAATGTCCTCCCCACCTGTGGACATTATAATAAGATGTTTATCCTGCAAGCCTATGTGACATACTGCGTGTACATGGGGGCACAGATACGTCTGTCTTACCTCCTAATGTGGACTATGGTAACTTGATCTGAAGGGCAGAACCACCGAGTAGGGAACCTATGCTACTGGAGGATATTGACCGACATCTTCCGCTGTTTTGGGGTGGATTTCAAGGGTTAGGCACGCTCGGGTGAAGAGGTCACAGACTTCAATCAAGACTCGTTGAGGAAGATGACCATAGATCTGAGGGAGGTGACACCTATCCCAGGAGAGGGTCAGTAGCCTATGGAGGTAGAGGGTGGCGGTGCCGGTGATGTTGGTGCAGGAGGAGAGTTGCTGGGGTTGGTGGGACTCCACCACTTGATCCCCAAGCTATAGGTTCGATGGCAGCTTCTACATCCCAGAGTACTAAGGGTGCGAGGCCTTACGGTCTCAATGACGTTATAGCCCATTTGGATACCACTATGTCATTGATGAGGAGTATGGACAGATGCCTATAGAGCATGGACAGGACCTATTGTCTTTTGGATAATAGAGTGGCCTCCCTAGAGGCACAGATGCAGGCGATGGTCTTCCACCTCGGCATTCCGGTGCCTCCTTCAGTAACGTATGGTCCGAACCAAGCTCACGGCCAAGAACAGAACTAGCAGCAGCAGCAACAACAGCAAGAGTAGTGGCATGCCAACCACTATAGCTTTTAGGATTTCCATTTTCATGTTTTTATTTGAGTTTGATGTTTTAGGGTTAGTTGAACTTTTTCATTATGTCATATGCTTCAGTTGTTTGATTTCCTAGTCTTAGGCTAGTTAGGATTTCTTGCTTTCTGTACTTTAATTTTATAAAATGTGAAAGCTAAGTATTCAAGTTCTTGATTATAATGAAATGGCTTTAATACCTATACCTCTCTCCTAATGTGCAATTGCTATTATTGTTGTCTTGAGATTTTTATTTAATCCTAGTTTCCCTACAATCATGATTTGGCTGAGACTGTGATTTAAGGTAGAGCATCGCACTCTAATAGCATAACTGTCACACCCCACCTTAAAGTAGACCCAACATACCATTAGGAATACCAGCGGTGTGAGTAAGACACGTACCTGTCTTACAAACCTACCAGGATCTCTGTTAGCAGTACGTTAACATTTTCAAAATCTCACATCACAAACCAACATAAGCAGCGGAATCAAAGTGTAATAGCAGAATTGTAAGTAACATGGGGAGACATCTAAGGATAATATAACAATGATAACCAGGTTATTCTGTTACATTCGTTCATGACGTATACTATGATCTCAAAAATATACAATCCCACAATTATATCCACAAGTATCAAAAGATGATGTATAATCTCACGGTGCGGAGTAAGCACAGTAATCGCAAGCATAGTCCTGGTCGTGCTCCTCCACTTCTGGCATCCACCAGTCTCTCACAGCGTACTCTAACCCAAAAGATACTTGATCACCTGCCATTGATGCTCATGATGTCTATTTATTTAACTACTCACATTGCCTAGTCCATTACTAAGTCTTATCACCTTTGGGTATAGTGCTACGCAATAGAGGTGGCATTCCCTCCCCTATACGTTGGGCCCTCAGGAATACAAGCTCATTATAGGCAGAAGCCAGCCGATCCTGGTTAGAGCCTCAGTCCCCTGGCTAACCCCTAGATGGTAACCCCGTAAAATAATCACCAGGCATGCAGTATGTCATATCCTATCCAAATCCACAACTCATATCACACATCACATCACCAAGTGCACTGCTGATCAGACAGCCACATCTGTTGGGATTAGTCTGTACCAAAACCCCTACGGATAAGGTGTAGCACTTGGGATTGTGATACCTAGCTAGTGTTTGAGTTTAAAAATAAATTACCGCAAGAGTACGGTATATTGTAGCCAACGGGTCGATAACAAGGAGATTAGTCACTCTATCTTACTTACTTTAAGTACGGTGAGAGTGAACAAGGGATGGTTGATTTTAGATTACGGTCCTAGAACATGCATATAAATGAAAGAAAACAACCTACACATTCAACATCTAAATTAAACAGTTCTAATGCCAGATTACTTTAATTAGAGAAGTAAAATAAATGCTGAAAATAACCACTAAAAAAAAGACTTTGCAAATAATAAAGCTAAACTAACAAATGAAGAATTAAAATAGAAAGCAAGTAAGTAAAGAAAAATTCTCAATACATTGGCTGAATTTCTGGGAGAGGCACTACTGTCGACATCACCTTCAATTATAGCACATATATAAATAAGAACACATGGAAAAGGAAAAAAAGAAAGAAAAGCATAAAAATCCTAATTCCACTAGTTGTTTTTAAATAAATATCTTAATTCTACTAATAAACTTTGTCATACCTTGATTGTGTGTAAGCTGAATTGAAACTTGATTGATTTGGAGAGACGGTATTAGAATAGAATTATTGATGAAGAACTTGCTCTCTTGAACTTGAAAACTCTTGATTCTTATCACTTAAATCAATTCTTTCCTAGAACTAGAAAGTTTGAAAGCTAGAACTATAGATTGCACTAATTAAATAAACTAAACTATGAACTAAATTAACAAAGCAAACTAATAATTAAACAAACTAACAATTAAAAACTGAATTGCATTATCATTAATCACCTAAATAAAAGCTTGAAGAAACATAAGGAGGGAGAGAAGAGAACTAAGCATAAACTAGGCAAAAAAAAAAAGAAGAAAAAACTAGAAAATAAACTAAGGGGAATAATCATCCTAGGAAGGAGGAAGGGACTTTTATAGGGCGTTGGTCTTGCCTCCTTCCTTCTACAAGTTTTATTTAAGAAAAGAAAGAAAATAAAATAAAATTCAATCTTGGTAAAAATCCTCATTCTCTGAGATATTGTGTGAGGAAAGAGAGAAGTTATTTCCAAAATTAACAGATTTTATTCTTTCCCCACACTATTAACCAGTATCTTACAATCTTGACTAAATCAGAAAGGAATCTCTGCATAGTATCTTTAAGATCTTGTGAGGTGGCAAGGAGAGAGAATAATCTTCAAGATTTTGTAGGAGAGAGGATGTGGTACCATTGAGTGGGTTCCTTTGGACAAGTCAGTTCATGCTTTGACCGGTTCTTAGTTTATTTTAAGCATTTTCTCTTGTAGACTTGGGAACTGCAAAAAAAAAAAAAAGAAAAACAGAAGTAGTACTATCCATAGTGGGGTAAAATGTACACTTATGTTTACTCATGCTTCTGAGTCAACCAATCTAAATACGACTGACAAAAGCATCAAGTCAGTCATAGAATCTGTAATCAAGTCTGTTATTTATGATTGCGTGTTGGCCTTCCCTCTCGATGAAAGTCCAGAGTCCATATATGTTGAGTCTATTACTCATTCTTTCATGAATGAAATTTTTTATTCCGAGTATGACTTGCCTCCTTTTTCTGATGATGATCTTAATAAATATCAAGAGTTATTAAAACAATGCAAACCAAAGAAAGCCTAAACCATCCATTAGGATACCCATGGTATTAATCTAGGAACCCACCAATGCCTTCAAGAAGTAAAAATTGGTACCACCCTAGATGATGAAGAAACAGAACATATGATTAGTCTTCTGAAGGAGTTCGCCGAAGTCTTTGCTTGGTCTTATAAGGATATGCCTAGTATTGACCTTAATATCATGTAACATCGATTTTTGACTTACCCTAGGCAAAGCCAGTCAAACAGAAGCTCAAAAAAATGCACCCAGAATGGAGTGAAAAGATCCGCGAAGAAGTTGTGAAATAGTGGAATGCAGGGTTTCTACAAGTGGTGAAGTACCCCCAATGGTTGGCCAACATAGTACCAGTGCCAAAGAAAGATGGCAAGGTATGAATGTGCATAGACTTTCGAGATCTTAACAAGGTAAGCCCTAAGGATGACTTTCCATTACCTCATATTGATGTATTGTTGGACAACATAGCAGGGCATGCCTTGTTATCATTTATGGATGGATTCTTGGGATACAATCAAGTGAGCATGCACCCAGAGGATCATGAGAAGATAGCCTTCACCACTCCATGGGGAACCTACTATTAAAAGGTGATGCCTTTTGGATTAAAGAATGCCGGGATAACTTATCAAAGAGCAGCTATGGCCATATTGCATGACTTGATGAACAAAGATGTGGAAGTCTATGTGGATGATATGATAGTATTTGAATTTTAAAAGTAACCGCAAGAGTACGGATCAGTGTAGCTAACGGGTCGAACACAAAGAGAGCAGCCATTTTAGTTTAGGCTTCTTCTAGTAATGCGAAAGTGCATAGATTAATGACTGTGATCTAATTCTTACTACTGCCCTAAAACACATGCATCTAAAAACATCCTAACCAACACATCTAGGGAAATTGGAATTGAAATTGCAATAAAAATTGAACGACTTAACCATTCACATCTAACCCTAACCATTCGTCATCTAGAAATTTAAATAATCAAACCACGCAATTAAAAAGAAAATAATTGAAATAAAAAGTTCTAAAAATAAATAAATAAAATAAAAATGGAATAAGGCTAGAGAAAGGAACACAAGTAGGAATCTCTCTACTTAGCCCGAGGGATGCACCATAAATAATATGAGCTTCTATACTTGACCAGAGAGTACTCTTACAAGGGCTTTTCTATTTGGCTTTAGGGAAACGGATGCAATATAAATAATCAAAATAAAATGATGGTTCTATAGCTAGAGAGGGGAAAAGCCAACACATGCATCTAGTGTCACACCCCACCTTAAAGTAGAACTAACTTACCATTAGAAATACAGGTAGTGTGAGTAAGACACATACCTATCTTCCAACCCTACTAGGGTCTCTGATAGTAGTAGCTTAACATTTTCACAATCTCACATCTCAAACCAACATAAGTAGCGGAATCATAGTATAATAACGAAATTGTAAGTAACATGGGGAGACATCTAAGGGTAATATAATAATGATAACCAGGTTATTCTGTTACATTTGTTTATAACGTATACTATGATCGCAAAAATATACAATCCCACAGGTATATCCACAAGTATCAAAAGATGATGTATAATCTCACGGTGTGGCGTAAGCACAGTAATCGCAAGCACAGTCCTAGTCATGCTCCTCCGCTTCTGGCATCCACCAGTCACTCACACTGTACTCCAATCCAGAAGATACTGGATCACCCGTCATCAGCACCACGGTACCTGCATCATCATCTAAAAAAGGGTGTATACGTGGGGTGAGCTTTCCAACTCGCTCAGTGAGGGGTGGAGTCAAACACATCCAAGCAAGTCAGTAGCAGTAATAATTTATGATGCATGATTGTGGAAATTAAACACATAGTCCATGATGATCGTGATGCATTTCATTTATTTATTATCCACCTAACAATACAAACTAAGTCTAGTAAATGCTACTACAATGCGTTAGGCTGTATCCCGCATCTTGAAAATGAAATCGACTACGTAGCAATACAAACCCTAGCCGTGATTAGAAGCCTATCGATCCCCGTATGCAACCATGAGTCACCCATCAAACCCCTGATAACCCCCTCCTGGCAGTCATGACATCGGTAACACATAGGCCATGGTGGACAGGTTCCCGCCTCCGGTAACAATCACATCGTACCGCAGGAGTGGCACTTCGGAAAGTCTCATCAAACATACCACAATGGGTTATCCAACACCTCAACCCCTGTTGGCAAGGGTACGTAGCATAGGGAGTGATACCTAACCACATATATATTACATGCCTTCATAATGATACAGTTAGTATGGATTACACTATACCGGAGGGACCTCGGCCACAAAGTATAACCCATCTCCAAATACAGTCCTGAATACACGATACCAGAGAGACCTTGGCCACAAAGTGAAACCAAGGACCGTTTACCTAATCTAGCATACATATCATAGTTGAGTATGAACTACACAACACCGGAAAGACCTCGGCCATGAAGCGTATCCATTTCCAAATGTAGTCCTGGGGTACACGATACCAGCGAGACCTTGGCCACAAAGTGTAACCCACGACAGTAACTAACTCTAATGCACATAATCAATGCATGAATGCAACATACATACGGCAATCATGGCACCAGTACCACCTCGACCATGCTGGATTCTGTCTCACACACACACACCCATCCAAACACACGAAGATCATGGTACCGGTACCACCTCGGCCACACAGGATCCCATCATACATTTTCATACAATTCATATCATGATTGGAAAAATGACAATTACAATTAAACATATAATTTTAAGCATGTGAACAATTTAATAAATAGTAAACATTTCAAATATAAACACAGTCCATCCCTCACCTATTTTACGATCGGTCTTGTTCGGGTTCAAGTACAGCCACTGATTGATTAATTCAATTTCTGGCTTCGGGGCAAGTGCATGTCACTATCCTAGACACAAAGGGAATCATACATTAGTACGTGTCAAAAACACAGGGAGGGACCCACACAGGTCACCCGCAAAATGTACAGACACCGTCACTAGGTGACAGTAAAGTCACCGGAAACAACCATCGGAAACAGAGCATTTCCACCGAAAATATCAGACCTATTTCCAGTGGAGGTGATAGAGAGTATGTAAAGCTTACATGTTCACTAGAAATATGCCACTGGAAACAGACCCAGTGGATCCGGTGGATTGTTTCCAGTGGAGGTACAGGTCAGTCCAAGAATTTAGGGCTTTCCAGCTTGGGCCTGATTGCCAGGATTTGTTCTATGGAGTTTGTAGGGAATGTTCCTAGTATCATTATAAGGTGAGAAAATCCCATTTCCACTGAGCCATTTGGTAGATACATCGACTGAATGATCGAAACCCTAGTTGGTCTTTTGGCATTACATGTTACCGGAGATCACCGGGCTTGGTTCGAGCTCGACAACAGCACCGAGAGGATAAAACACCCAACCCATGACCTTGACATAGTTTGTACATCAAGATTCTACCCATACCTAGCTTTTCCTAGGTCGAAATGAAGAGAGAGAGTGGCATGGGAGGTTGTACTTACCTCCGGCAGTGATTCTGGCAACAAGGCGACAGTTGACACCAAGGTGGGCCTTCAATCCCCCATCTCCTTCCTCTTCTTCTTCCTTCCTCTCTTATTCCTCTCCTCTCCTATGTTGGGCACAAGGGAAATGAGGATTCATTCCTCATTTCCCAACTTATAAATTAAGTTGGCCCTAAGGGCCTGTTTGGTTTGAGCCTCTTTTGAACATATCGGGTTAAAATGAGTTTTGGGGCACGAGGACCCACACATTTAGGTCCATAAGGTGTTCACATCAAGAGGAAGGTGTGGAGGATGATTTGGGATCATCCGAAACCCTTTACGCTGCGAGTGGAGAGACCCATGGGCATCAGAACCTCGACAGCAGCCAATGTACCCACCGAAAACAGACACCAGATTCATGCCCAGACTGCTTTCGGTGGTTGGTTTCACACGGGTGGCTTTCCTCGGTCATGCCCAAGGCTTCTCGGCAATTATGATGCATGCCGAAATTCAAGTGTGGGGAGTCGGGTCACTTACCGTCTAGGATCGGAAGGTATGAATCCCTTCCAGTTAGATAGGCATGAAATGCACGAACATATGGCGTCATCTCTACCCCTTCGGCAATGTGCAGCCGTGAGCCAAAACCATATCATACTTTCGATCTCCGATCCAAGGCCTATCACAACAGTTCAAATTTGACCAGATTAGGGCACAGGTGTAACACCTAGCCAAGGACCTTGGGGGAAAGGGAAAGTGTCAAAGTAAAAACCAAAATTTAAATCCTACTTTAAGAATGAAAGAGTAGTAAGCAGACGGAATGAGAGGGTGGTGAGAAGACTACTATGGAAGCCTACTTACCTGAACTTCAATACTTGAACAAAAAACTTGATTGATTTGAGATACTACCAGTACTTAAAACTAGATCTAGAATAAACCAAATCTGAAATTTCTAGTACTAGAGAAAACAAATCTGAAAGAGAAACTTAAACTTGAAGGAGATGCTCCATAGCTTGTTCTTGTCACCTAGAACTAAACCTAGAAATAGAACTTGAAAATTACAACTTCAGTTGCATAAAACATAAAATTAAAAGACTAAATCAAAGACAAAAGTGTTTGCATTCATTAAATAAAATAGGATTACAAAAGTGTTTAATAGCAAAAAAAACTAAAACTAGAACAAAAGGGAAAGAAAGAGAGAGAGAGAGAGAGAGAGAGAGAGAGAGAGAGAGAGAGCAACTAAAAAAAACCCTAAAAAGATAAGTAGAGAGGAAGAGAGGGACAACCCTTTAGGGTTTGGTGGACTCCTATTTATAAGGAATAGGGGAGAGAGGAGGACGTCCATGGGTGGATCCCCTTGGATGATTTTTTGGTGAGGTGGAGGGAGGAGAGAGAAGAGAAAATGAGAGAAAATAGGAAGTAGAAGGTTCCCAAGATTTTTTCTTTCTTTTTTTCTAGTTTTTTCTCTCTCTTCTTCAATCTTGCACAAAGGGATTTCGTGCTCCTTGTAGAGATATTCAAGGGACTTGATGACATGAGTCATAGCCATAGATTTGGACTTGATCATTATCGTGGAAGTCCCGCTATTTTCCAACTTTGGCTATTTGAAAAATTGAAACTGACTAGGCCGTTAAATGGATGTCAACTTAGAGCTCTTTGTTACCAAGAAAGGAGGGAAGCCCTAGAATTCAAGCTCATTGTTGATTGGAAAGAGTACCTCTAAGGAAGAACTACAAAGGATATTGCATGGAGATGCCCTGGGAAGTCACAAAAGGATTTTTTGATGAAGACCCCTAGATGCAACTACATCAGGTTGATGGGATTGACTCACACGTCCTTTTACTTGCTTACGTATATCATCCGACAATATGGACTGAAAGCAGAAGACCCGGAGGAGTTGGTGAACTTTTACCCACCCCAAGAATTGTCTCCCCACAATGTTACCTACTTACCTTGTTTTTGGTAGGAAAGTTATTTTCATGTAATTCACTTGGTAGGAAGATGAAGGGATATTTGGAATTTGTTATCCTGATTATTCTAATGGAGACTTAAGTCATGAAATTGATTATGCCTAATTTTTTTTTTTTTCAAAACCATAAACAAAGTGACATTTTATTTGTGCCGAAAGATAGGTTTCCATTCATAAAATGCTAAGTTTGGCAAAAGAAAAATAAAAAATAATAATAACAAACAACATGGGATGGAAGATATGCATATGTTTGTGTCTACTGAAACTGCAAGAACAAATCCCTAGGAGTCAAAATCCTCGTATGAACCATGCTCAGTGTCATCCTCATGGAAGGTCACGAGTATGAAGGTGCTAATCCGGAACTCGCCAATCTCTGTGTAAGATCCTCAATCTGCATCTGCTGCTGGACATTCTCTTGTCGATAAGAGGTAACTTGTCTCCTTAAGATGTTGTTCTACCCTTCCTGGGAAACATAGAGAATGATCAAGAAAAGAAGTGATAAAGAAGAAGGACAAGGCTAAGAACAGGATGATACCTTGTCAACCACCACCTCGCATAGACTCTGGTGCATTCTCCTGATCATGGTATATGCCTCCAGAGACACCTGAGAAAGAGTATGTCAGTCAAAAGAAGTCAAGAACCAATCAAATGAGAGGTGTTTGGATAATCTCATAGTCATACTGAATGGGTAGCCTAAGAGATGCATCCCTGTCCAATCTACGCTCTGGGAGCTAAGGGATACCAGGATGGGTTACATTGGGAAACGACCAGCCTGGGAAACCATAGAAAGGAATGGTAGCCATCCTGAGAGGTCCGCTCCTAACAGTAAAAGACTCGGCTTGGGACGAAGTAGCAGAACCTACTTGTGACTGAGTGGGACAGGGGTCCACATGCCTTGTCCTCCACTGAAAGAACATCAATTAAAAAAAAAAAAAAAGAGAGAAGGATTTAAAATATGAAAAGGATGCTTAAGAGGGGAAACATACCAGTGGCCCTTTAGGACCGAAAGGAGCACAGATCGTTTCCTCCTTAAGGAAGGCCCCCATAATCCCTGCCCGGATCCAAGGAGTCATTCCATACTCCGTCAGTCAATCCCTCAACTTGACCCATAGGGATACACTCCGGATGATGTATAGTAGATGGAGGAAGACAAGGAGGGGAGCACATGGTAGGATTGGACCACTGGGGTGTGATGCTCTATCCTAAATACCAAGCATGACCCCAGATACCTCTTAAAAGGACACAGTTCTCTGTTAAATACTTGGCCTGAGCAACTTCGTCAGGGTAAGAAATTTGAGGTACTGAAATGGTCTCCAATTAACCTGCAAAGTCAAGAAGAGGTAAGTATAGCACAAGGCAAGAGGAAATTTGATACCAAATATGACTTACCTCTGTGAGTCCACTCAGGAGAGAGCTGCCAGTGGTCCCGGAAGGATAGCACTGACTCCTCAATAACCGGCTAACTCCCCATCTTGTAGCTATAGGGAAAGGTGAGCTTCGAGGATCCTTTAGCAAGGGGGGCCATAATCTCTAGGTGCTTATAATACCAAGGCTGAATTGAAAAATCAAAATAAGGAGGTGCAATCAACCAAATAAAAAAGAGAACAGAAGGGAAAGTGTGAAGTCACCTGGAGAATGTAGCCTACACCCTTGAGGCCCCGATCTCCATATAATAGCAGGTCCAAGGTCTGCAGAAGGTATGCATAGGCAGCCCCACCCCAATCCCAAGAGTCTACCTCCCGAAGGTCCCGGAAGAGGGCAGCCATGCGAATGTCCACCCCACCTTGGAGATCACTAAAGAGACGCTATGCCACAATAAATAGAAGGAAAGAGAGGGTTATCTGTGCAAAGTTACCTGGGCTCACTCTCAGGTCCATTCTCATCCAATGGGCATTGATCACACCTAAATGGACATGTGTCCAATCCTCCTGGATGCAATACCCATCAAGTCCATGAAATCCTGTGTTGTCAGAGTCTCAGGAAGGGATAGAGGCCTCCTCCCAAATGGTACACTCATCAATGTATAGAAGCACAAGGGTGTGATGGTAATGTCACCGGTGGGGAGATGAAAGGAATGAGTGCTCGGCCACCACCGCTCCATCAAAGCTCCCACCAATGCCAGGTTGAACTTCTTAGTCTCCAGTGAGGCCAATCGGCTTAGGTAAGTTGAATCTACTAGTCCCTTAACCCTATGAGGGAGCACTTGGTACCAGTCTCGGATTGCATTGGGATACCATATCTGGCCAATGTAGGTGGTACTCCCTCATTGAATCTCTAAAAAATAAATAAATAAATAAAAATAATGAATAAATAAAGTAAAGTGCAAGACTCACCCATATGCCCCATACTGAGTTGCAAATGTGGTCTCGGGTCCTGTGGAGTGTCTGCCCGGTGTACCATTCTGTGGGAATATCATCCCTTGGGAAGATGTACCACAACTCTCTGCGCCATCCAGCCAGATTTCTCCCCGAGTCCTTCTCTTTCTTTTTTTGGCCATATTTTCCAAAATTACAAAGAACCCTAAGAAATTTCTCAATTTACAAAAAGGCTCAGAAAGACATCAAATTCTCCAAATGGCCCCCTCCTCAAGAACTCTGAAGATCTTCAAGAAGAAGATGAAGAACTTCAAGAGAAACTTGAAGATCTTCAGAAAAAATTTGAAGAAACCTGAAAAAATGCAAAAAGCTTCGAATCTTCGAGAAGATTCAAAAATTTGAGCTCACTCGTTCATAAATCATTCCCAACTTAGAAAATTGGAATATGGAATGAATAGGAGGGGGGAACATTATATGGTCAAAAAAATTGGTTTTTCCAAAAAAAAAAAATTTAGAGATTCTAATTCCAAGTTGTAACTCAAAGATTCTTACCACAAAATACAAAACTCAAAGTAATTTCTTATGCTAGTGTGAGGGTAGCAGGCCTCAGATCCGGATCTCTCATCCCCCATTCAGGGAAGGTGTCTCTGTCAGATTTGGGCCTTCTCTCCTCTCTTGATATCCTTTGGGGTGGATAAGGAAAGTGTTGTGTGTGCTTCTGTGGACCCCATGCCACTGTATTGCCGCTCAAAAATACGTGGAGGCCTATTTCACAGGTGTACCAGGTTGGTCATAAAGACGGGGATAGTCCAATATGGGGGATTGGGATCATACAAAAATGGTGTGGAGTCGCCACCTATGATTATGGCTCTAGGACCCGAGAGTGGGCTTGATTCCTGAGAAAAGGGCCCAGAAGTTGGTCTGGTCCAGAGATTTAGGGTAAGAGTCAGGTTGTAGAATTTGGAAGGTTTTAGGCATCCAATCTACCCGGTTCAACCGGTCTTCCTACTTAATGCTTAAGAACGAACATTTTCCATAATTATTCCTATTCTGCGTGCATGGCTAAATTATCAAGCATATGTACATTAAATAAAAACAATTATTTATGTACACTAAAACAAGGTTAATTAGATATCTACATAATGCTTAAATGAGGAGAGAGATTATACCTGAATTTGACCCCTGTTTCAAGTCAAGAGGAGTGGGCCCCTGATTGATACTGACTTTTTTCATGGATTCTCCTGGCTCGGGGGAAGATGGTCTTCAACTCCAACTTTCGATTTTGGGAGATGCTGATTGTGGTAATCTGCAGATGAAGGTCCAGCTTAGGATTGGTTACTTTTGGGCAGTAGACTTTGACAGAGCTTCCGCTAGGGATGAGCTTACTTTCGAAAAATTTGGGTTGGTACTTTGGTAGAGCTTCTGCTAGGGATGAGCTACTTCCAGAAAAGTCAAGTTAGAATTTCAGCAAAGCTTCCGCTAGGGTTGGCTACTTCCGAAAAAAGATTCTGGTGGCACTCCCGCAGAGCTTCTGATAGAGATGAGCTATGAGAGGGCTAGGCTAAGGTGGAACTCTGGCAGAGCTTCCATTGGGAATGGCTATTTTTGAAAAAATTCCAGGGGCATTCGGGCAGAGCGTCCACTGGGAACAGTTATTTTTGGCAAAAAATAGATTAACCTAAAAATGAATTAAAGATCCCCAAAAGCCCCGAAGAACACGTTGAAGATCCGACCAGAACTCTGGATCTTGACAAAGATCTCTTCGTAGACCCAAAGAACCTCAAAAGGGTGGGATTTCTACTTTTGGTAAAATCTAAGAACACTCAAAGAAGCATACTACTTTTGGCAAAAAATGGATTGAACTAAAAACTTGGAATGAAGATCTTCAAAGTTCCGAAGAACACTTTGAAGATCTGAACAAGATTTCAGAACTTGAAGAAGAACGCTCCAAAGACATAAAGAAACTCAAAGGGGGAGGGGAGGAGGAGAGAGGACAGAGCTTCTTTACAAGAATGCTCTTAAGGAGGCTTTTGTGTGCTTTTCCAAGGAAAGGGGGGGATTTATAGTTTTTCCAACCAATGAGGTGGGGGCACACATCTTTACCCAGAGGATAATCGGAGGTAGCTCTCCCTATTGTCCAATGGTATAATTCAAAGTGTGATGGGAAGTGAAGATATTTTCTTGCTTTTGAAAGTGAAGAAGATTTTTTCTTGCAAACATAATCTTTTCACAAAAATTGGGATTTTAGTAGAAAACCCGACTGTCTGGGGAATTTCTAAAAAAAATATGGAAGTGTCAAAAAATCTTTGGAAGTGCCAGGAATGACATTCTAGAATGTCGGGAAAGATATTTTTTGAAAACTAGGATTTTAGCAAAAAAAGGACTGTCGGGAATATTTTCTGGGAAAATATGAAAATGTCAGAAAATCTACGGAAGTGCCAAAAAAAGTTTGTGGAAGTGTCGGAAAGGATCTTTCTCCATAAACGGGATTCTAACAAAAATCCCGACTGTCGGTGGGATTTTCTGGGAAAACACAGGAGTGTCAAGAAAATATATTTTTGTCCAAAAATCCATTTTTTAGAAAAAAAACAAGGGAAAAAATCTAGGCACCAGGTAGGTCTGTCCAGGGCTGCACAACCCTAAAAAGGGCTCTGCGGCCTGGGCAGCCCTCTACAGCTCTGTAAAGGGCCGCAGGGCACTGCATAGAGCCGTAGAGCTCTGTACAATGCCAGGTCAGGTCAGTCAGTGCAAGATTGGGCTTGATTGGGGTTCGATCGAGGTTGGTCGAGATTAAACAGGGTTGGTTTAGACTGATTAGGGTTGGGTTGTGTACAGGTGTAGGGTTGTGTATAGGGGTGATGCCCATGTGTGTGAATGAGAATGTGCACGCATGGGCAGGGTTATGTGGGTATGTGCACGGGTGTACACAAGGTTGTGCACGTCCATGCACGAGGGTGTGCACACACGTGCGGGGCCACTTCTGAGAATGATTACAGGAGATCCGTAAGTCCAATTTTGACGCACCGTATATCATTAGAATCATATTTTTGAGTAATATCCATTCGTACGGTCACTTTCAATCGGATTCCTTCATATATAAAAATTCAAAATTGGACCCTCTTTCTTCCTGCATTGGGTTTTTAGGGTTTTCAGGTGAGTTGGGGGCTGTCAGGGTGAGACTACCATAGTGAATTGCATCTTGTCAACTGGAAGTGAAGATTCACATCCATCATCCAAGTATCATCATTGCCTGGGGAGGGTGACAAAATTGGGTGTTTACATGTGGGTAAAAATTACATCACACAAAAATTGGAAGGTGAAAATCAAATTCAAAGGGGAAGGTAAAATTCAAAGCAAAATTTGTGTGGTAGATGAAAATTACATCACACAAAAATGGAAGGTGAAATCCAAGTCAAAATTTGTGTGGTAGATAAAAATTACATCACATGAAATTAGAAGGTAAAAATCAAATTCAAGAAGTAGATAAAATTTATATCACATGAAAGTCAAATTCAAGATTCCAAATCAAAAGCCAAAAAGCAAGATTACAAATCAAAAGCCAAATTTCAATATTCAATGGTCCAAATTCAAGGTTTCAATCCCATGATTCAAACTCAAGAACCCCAATCAACATAAAAAATCAAGGAAAGAAAAAATCTCATTGAACCGGCCCCAGGTGACCCAATCTTTTTAAACTGGCCCCAAGTGGACCAATCCCTTTGAATCAGCTCCGAGTGGCCCTATCTCATTGACCAAATTCCCTAAGCTAGCACACGGAAGCCAGACCAAGGAAAATTCGAGAATCAAATATTTTTTTCTTTTGCAAGATTGAAAGAGCAAAAAATTTCTTTCTTGTAATCGACGATCCCAGATAGCCCAGATTGGTTTGAAAGACCCAGCCTGGAGACCAAATTCCCTAGACTGGCACATGGAAGCCCAGTCTAGGAAAAGTCAAAGATCAAGTACTAACATTTTTACAGGATTGAAAGAGCAGAAAATTTCTTTCCAACAATCGGCAGCTTAGGTAAGTCTTAAACTTTAAAGTAGTTAAGAGATTACTTATTGCATTTTTCAACTCCGTCATTAATAAGCAAGATGATGGCAGTACATGCTCCGGGTGACAAAATGTGGTCATTCTTTTCTTTGCCTTTCGGATGTTGGCACAGGCTTCGGCCAAAGCGGATGATGAATTATGGATCTTGGATGCAACTTCTTACTTTTGATCGATATAGATGATAATTGATTGAGGTAATCCAACTCAAAAACATTCCATACTCACCCAAAATCTCGAAAACCTTATGTGAGAGAAAAGAAAGGTCCAATTATGACATTTTATATAAAAGGAAATTCGGTCTAGGTGACCATACAAATGCATAGTACTTGAAATTATGATTCCAACGATATATGCTATGTCAAAATCGGACCGTTGGATCTCCCGCAATCGCTCCTGGAAAATTACGTCCTAGTCACACGCACCCCACCTGCCCGCGCACCCATGGCTTACCTTGCACACACCCCACCTGTCCCGCGTGCCCATGGCTTGCCTCGCACGCACCCCACCTGGCCTGCGCACCCATGGCTTACCTCGTACACACCCCACCTGCCCCGCGGATCCATGGCTTGTCTTGCAAGCACCCCGCCTGCCCCGCGTGCACATGGCTTACCTGGCACGCACCCTGCCCACCTCGTATCACCATGGCCCGCCTTGCCAATGCCCCTGCTAGCCTCTAGTGCCCCTACCAACCTCCTGTGCACCCCCGCCCAATCTCATATGCCGCCATCAACAGCCGGAATTTGTGCTCCCATTACCAGATTGGTGAAGAGATTTTCTCTTCACCCGCTTATGCACTCTACATTGTCCCGCTAGTGTATCCTACATTGCGAGCTCCTATTGGCCCTGAAAGGTAATTTTTTACCTCATTGGCCCAAAAAAATTACTTTTCACCCATTAGCCAAAGAAATTGACCCTCCACCCCATTGGTCCAAAATTTCATATTTTCACCCCATTGGTTTAGAAAAATCACCTTTTAACCCCACTGGTTAGAGAAATTCCTCTTTCCTCACTATTGGTTCAAGAATTCTATAAATACTCCCTCCCTTTGATTTTACACACCACAAATACTCAAGCCTCCTAGTGAGCAACCCTTGTAGAGAAGCTCTACCCTCTCTCCTCCCTTCCCCTTTGAGGTTCTTCAAGCCTTCGGAGAGATCTTCATAAGAACCGAAGTATTCTTTGGGCCTTCGAAGTTCTTGAATCATTTGATTTTTTGAGTAAGCATTTGGTATAGGAAAAGCTTTGCCTTAGTGTCCCTCCCCCCTTTTGAGGTTCTTCAAGTCTTTGGAGAGATCTTCCTAAGATCTGAATTATTCTTTAGATCTTCGAAGTGTTCTTCGGGCCTTCGAAGTGTTCTTCAAGCCTTCGAAGTTCTTTAACTCAGCCTAGCCCTCTTATAGCATATCCCCAGTGGAAGCTCTGCTAGAGTGCCACCTCAATCAGAATCCAAAAGTGATTGTTCCTAGCATGAACTCTGTCCGAATATTTCCATAGTCAGCTTCTCTTGAAAAAGGAAGTTGGAGGTCAAGACCATCTTCCCCCGAGCCAGGAGAATCAACCAGAAAGTTCGTGTCAGCACTGATCAGGGGTCCACCCCTCTTGACTCGAAACAAGGGTCAAGCTCAGGTATAATTGCTGAACTGAATTAGCATAATATAGACTTTATATTGACCTTGTTTTAATGTACATAATTATTTAAATTCAGTCAATGTATATATGTGTGATAACTTAGCCATGGATGCAAAATAGAAATAATTGTGGAAAATGTTCATTCTTAAGCATTTAGTAGGAAGACCGACTGAACCGGGTAGATTGGATGCCTAACACCTTCCCAACTCTACAATCTGACACTTACTCTAAATCTCTAGACCAGACCAACTTCTGGGCCCTTTTCTTAGGAATTGGGCCCACCTAGGCCCATAATCCTAGTTGGCGACTCCAAACCCTTTTGTATGATCCCGATCCCCTATATTGGATTATCATCAAATCCCCGTTTCAATGACGACCTTTACACTCCTATGAAATAGGCCTCCACGTATCTCCAAGAGGTGATATAGTGGTGTGGGGCCGCGGGTAAGCACACACGACACACCACTCCCCAAGAAAGAGAGAGGAGAGAGGGAAAAATGCATGCAAGTCTTTTTTTCTACTCCCACAAAAGGAGAGAAAGAGAGAAATTCGGGCCTCTACCCTCACTGCAGGGGCATATTCCCTAGCTAAGATGATTCTTTAAAAGAATCAAGAAGTATCAGCTGAAGTTGAATCCTTAAAAGTGTGTATTCAGAGCAACGGCAGGAAAGTTATTGGGATTCTTAATAAGTGAAAGGGGCATCAAAGTCGGCCCTATAAAGATCAAAGCAATCCAAGAAATGCCCACACCTTGCACTGAGAAGTAGATATGAGGATTCCTAGGTCACATCCAGTATATCAGTAGGTTCATAGCTCAACTAACTATGATTTGCGAACCAATCTTCAACCTACTGAAGAAGGATTAGCCCACCGAATGGAATGACCAATACCAACAAGCTTTTGATAAGACTGAAGGATACCTTATGAACCCACTAGTATTGACACCATCGGTGGAAGGAGAACCACTTTAGTTGTACTTGTCAATGGGAGAATATTCCATAGGCTCGTTGCTGGCACAAAAGAAGACAGAGAAGGGAGTAGAGTATGCCATATACTACCTCAGCAAGAAGTTCTTGGAGTATGAGACACGATACACATCTTTGGAAAAGACTTATGTTGCACTGATTTGGGCAACGAAAAGGCCGTGCCACTATATGGTAGCTTATCCGGTACATTTGGTCTCAAGGATGGATCCAATCAAGTACCTCTTTGAGAAACAAGCTCTAACAGGAAGGATGGCTTGATGGTTGCTATTATTATCTGAGTTTGACATCACCTATATTGTTCAGAATTCTATCAATGGGCAAGCTATAGCTGATCATTTGGCTACCCACCCCACGGAAGATGGAAGAGCTCTAGATGATGACTTCCCAGATGAAGAGATCACAAAAATAGAAAAAGAAGACACAACTAATGAATGGCAGTTGTTCTTTAATGGACCAGCTAATCAGAAGCGGTGTGGTGCAGAAATATTACTTGTCACTCCTGACGGCCTTTACTTACCTTCATCTTTCCGTCTTGATTTCCCCTGTACCAAAAATATTACCAAATATGAAGCTTGTGCCTTAGGGCTTGAAACTGCTCTGACCATTTGGGTAAAAAGGATTAAGGTATATGGTGATTCATCCATTGTCATCTGTCAAACGCAAGGAAAGTGGAAGACTAGAGATGAAAAACTGAAGCCGTATCAGGAACATCTGGAAGAAGTGTTTGGACATTTTGAAAAGATCTCATTCAAATACTTCCAAAGAGATAACAACCGGTTTGCCGATGCCCTTGCAACCTTGGCCTCCATAGTAGAATGCAACCCTATGGCTAGGGTCTGACCATTCTTAGTGGAACAACGAAGCAGACCCATTTATCAGAATTCTGTGAACTCTCTCACTATAGATGGTCGGTCTTGGTTTTCTCACATAGTGGAATTCATCAAGGAAAGTAAATACCCGATCGAAGCTACAAATAGAGAAACAAAATTTCTAAGGAGATATGCCACTCAATTTATTCTTCATGGGGACTTGTTATACAAGAGATCTTATGATGGAATACAGTTGTTGTGTGTGGATGAAGAGCAAGCTACAACCATCATGGAGGAAATTCATCAAGGCCTTATGGACCCCATATGAATGCCAAGATGCTAGCTAAGAAGATTCTCAGACTAGGACACTATTGGAACACAATGGAAGCAGACTGTGTGAGTTTCATCAAGAAATGCCACAAATGTCAGATATTTGCCAATATCATACACATCTGGCCAATGGAACTACACCCGCTCAGTTTTCCTTGGCCATTCTCTACTTTGGGCATAGATATCATAGGAAAGGTCAACCCTAAAGCATCCAATGGTCACAAGTTCATCTTGGTAGCCATTGATTATTTCACCAAGTGGGTAGAAGCTCAGTCATATGCAATCCTCGCATCTGCTAAGGTGATAAAGTTCATCCAAGAAAATGTCATTTATCGATATGGAGTGGCTTAAGAGCTGATATCGGATCAAGGATCCCATTTCTAGGGAAGAACTGACAAAATATATACACAAAGTTCTGTATCAAAAGGCATTGCTCTACCACTTACAGGCCGCAGACCAATGGGGCAGTAGAAGCAGCTAACAAGAACATCAAGGTCATCCTACAGAAAATGGCTAAAACACACAAGGAAGTTGCCACTTGCTTTATGGGTATATCATACCTCTGTACGATCCTCGACAGGGGCAACTCCTTTGTCTTTGGTATATAGGGTTGAGGCGGTCCTACCCATGGAAATCCTAATACCATCCTTAAGGGCACTATGCGATAGTTAGTTACCTAAGGGGGAATGGGTGAAGGCCAGACACAATGAGCTCAACTTTCTCGATGAAAGAAGTATGAAGGCCATGGATAATCTAAAGAAATATCAACTGAGAATGACAAGGGCCTTCAACAAAAATGTGAAGCCTCATCATATAAAAGAGGTTGAGCTTGTTCTTTGATAACAAAGAGCCCCAATTCATGACCCAAGAGGAAAGCTTAGGCCCAACTGAAGTGGCCCATTCACTGCCAAAGAGATTCTACTAGGCAAGGCTATAAAATTCATAGACCACAACGGTAAAAAAAATACCCGGACTGGTCAACATAGATCAGCTCAAAAGATATTATGTTTGAAAGGGTGAATAGCTCGAACTATGCTAGACTTGATTCCTCTCAAGGGATGCATAGGCAACTTGACATGTGCAAGTATAGTCTCAATAATCTCAAGGTAATAAATTAGTTCTTAGATTAATAATCAAGGTATCTAAAAAGATCATCATAGTTTTTGTCCCCCAAGAATCATTGTAGACAACCAATTTTGTCACCCTCCTTTGGCTATGATGAAATATGGATCTTGGGCATGACTTTCGACTTTTGACCGACAGAGATGCCAATGGAAACATTCCCTATCCGAAACCTTAGAATCCCTGTGTGGGAGAGAGGAAGGTCTAATTTTGACTTTTCATATATGAAGGAATCTGCTCAAGATGACCATACAGATAAATAGTGCTCGAAAACACGATTCCAATGATATATGATACGCCAAAATTGGGCTAACGGATCTCTGTCAATCATCACTGAAAATCACACCTTGTTGTACATATGCCCCGCACATGGACAGTCCAGCTAGAAACCTGGAAAAATCTCCCACCTAGCCCAGACACCACAAAAATTCATCCCCTACCTACCCAAATAACCCCGAAACACTCTCGGGTCTAAAACCCTAAAAATCCCTACACAGGAGGGAAGGGGTCCAATTTTGGCTATTTATATATGAAGGAATCCAGTCAAGACAACCATACAGATGGATAGTGCTCTAAAATATGATTCAGATGATATATGATACGCCAAAATCAGACTGACGGATCTCCCGTAATCATCACCGAAAAACGCATAATCACGTGCGCACTGCGTGCTCTGGCCAACAGGCCAGCCTGCACAAGTGCTCACTGCCCACGAGTGCAGCACATGCACGCAGCCATGCCAAGCCCCATAGTTATACACACAGCCATGCACACAGCTTGGCCGCATGCCCCTGCCGCATGCATGCCCTCGCCAGGCGCATGTGTGCCCCTGCCAGACACATACACGCCCCCACCACATGTATACGCATCACCGCAGCATGCATGCGCTCCCTTGCCACAGGCTGTGCATGCCCCTACTGCATGGCCGTGTACACTGCCACTACACCATGCGCATGTGACCTGGACACTCATGCCAACCTGACCCGCACACCCATGCCAGCCTGACCTACACCCGCTGCCCATACCTGCACCACCTTGGCCATTACCCGAGCATCCGTGACGTCACCCACACTATCTACCCTAAAATTTCTATCTCCTCTCGCTTTTTCTAAAATCCCTTTTTTCAACTGCAATTTCTTTCTCCTGCTTTTCCGAAAACCCTTCTTTTTTCGACTAAAATTTCTCCCTCCTGCTTTTTTTAAAACGCCCTTTT
Organism: Macadamia integrifolia; assembly: GCF_013358625.1. Classification (NCBI taxonomy): domain Eukaryota; kingdom Viridiplantae; phylum Streptophyta; class Magnoliopsida; order Proteales; family Proteaceae; genus Macadamia; species Macadamia integrifolia. The sequence goes on from NW_024869058.1 coordinate 141,336, forward strand.
TTTTAGTTGGAATTTCTCTCCTCCTGCTTTTTCAAAAATTCCTTTTTCATCTGAAATTTTTCTCCTCTCGCTTTTTTAAAAACCCCTTATTTTTTTAAATGGAATTTCTCTCATCTCGCTTTTTCGAAAACCCCTTCTTTTTTCAGTTGGAATTTCTCTCCTCCCGCTTTTTCAAAAATCAACCTTTTTCAGCTAAAGTTTCTCTCCCATTTTTTTTCTGAATACCCCGTTTTACCCACTGGACAAAAGCCCTCCCCACCCATTTTTGCCTTCAACTCCCCCTTTTACCCATTAGAGAAAAATCCTATCTCCTCACTATTAGACAAGAACCCTCCTTCCGTCCACTGGATAAAGGGATTCCCCCTCTTCTATTTATCTAGAAAAAACTATAAATAGCTCCGCTCCCTTACAAAAAACACACCAACACACCAGAATCCCCCTCCCCTTTCATAGTGAAATTTTCCTCCCCTCCTCCCTCTTGATTTTCTTCTTATCTTTGGAGCGATCTTCGTCAAGATCCAAAAACTCATTCGGATCTTCGAAGTGTTCTTCAGGATCTTAAAGATCTTCAATCCAAATTCTTAGTTAGATCCAGTTTTTAGCCAAAAATAGTATGTTCTTGAGCCACATCCCTTGAGTGTTCTTGAGTGTTCTTGAGATAGAAACCTCCCCCTTTTTTTAGGTTCTTTGGGTCTACAAAGAGATCTTTGTTAAGATCTGAAACTTTGTTTGGATCTTCAAAGCCTTCCCTAATCGAAGTTTTGTTTGAATCCAAACCCAAAAATAGCCTTCCCTAGCCGAAGCTCTATCCAAATCCAAATCCAAAAGCGATCGTTCCTAGCTGAAATTCTGTTTGAATACCACCACAATCAGCATCTCTTAATAAAGGAAGTTGGAGGTCAAGACCATCTTCCCTTGAGCCAGGAGAATCCAAAAGACAGTCCGAGCAAGTACAAATCAGGGGCCCACCCCTCTTGACCCGAAATAGGGGTTAAGTTCAGGTATAATTGCTCAACCAACTTGTCATGATGTAGACTTTAAATAGACCTTGTTTAAGTGTATATAGTAGTTTGAATTCAACTAATGTATATATGTGTGATAACTTAGCCATACATGTGGAATGTAGTAATTGTGAAAAATGTTTGTTCTCAAGCATCTAGTAAGAAGACCGGTTGAACCGGGCATATTGGGTGCTTAACACCTTTCTAGCTCTGTAACCTGACACTTACCCTAAATCTCTAGACCAGACCAAATTTTAGGCCCTTTTCTCAAGAATCGGGCCCACCCCCAGGTCCTAGGCCCATAACCCTAGGTGGTGACTCCAAAGCCCATTTGTATGATCCCAATCCCCGAATTGGACCATCATCAAATCCTTGTCTCAAATGATGAATTTTAAGTTCTTACGAAATAGGCCTCCATGTATCTCCATGCAGCGATACGACGGTGCGGGGCCCTCAAGAGAAGCAAACACGACTCGGACCCCTCCCCTTACATGAAGGTGAAGAAAGAGAGAGGAGAGAGTGGAGAGGATGGGGATGGCACAGTCCATTCTTCTCTGGCCTCTACCCTCACAGTGGCAGCTCCACTGGGGACAAATGTCAAGCTTCCAATACTAGATGCTACCTTTAAATGAAAGAATATTGTTTACCACATTTGTTTGAAAATAAGTTTGGCTAACCCCATGTTTGTAATTGTATTTACTAATTGCATCATGCATCGTGCTTGAAGTGAAATCATTTGCCGAAGGACTCTCTGTTATGCCCGCACCCTCAAGGAGGCCAGTGCATGTCATAGAGAGTACTCTAAGAACAAATGACACCCAGTTCCTATACAAGAATGGAAGGTATCGTCAAATGGCGAGTATGTTGTATTTGTGCTAGCACCCTTGGGGAGGTCCGTGCACTTTATAACATTCTGAGATCGACTGCATCATCAAACGGCGAGGATGTTGTATTTGTGCCAGCAACCTCGGTGAGGTCTGAGTACTTTGCGGCATTCTGAGATCGAATGATGGTTACACTACATTACACTTTTGCACACAAGCACTCACGGTTCTACCATCCTGTGGCCAATTGCTTTACCTCATGTGTAGTCACGAGTAATAGGCAAGGAAGTCACTTCCTTGATCTTATACCTATGGGTATATCAAAAGGATCACGTACCTTGCGTATGTAGATCCTGTCAGGGAAGCCTTGTCGGTCCTATTGCATCTACCGCATGCTCGCATCATGTAGAAAATAGACGAAGAAGCTAAGAGCGCCACAAGCTAACTGTAGAACTTGTTTATGGTCTTGAAAAGGATTGTTCCTATATTATATTCCTAGCGTAAAGAATTTATTTCCTAAAGTGGGCTTCGGATAAAAGGTGTCCTTCCTCCTTAAGGAAAAAGTCCAGATACGTGACTCAGGGGAAATCTCGTCAGAGTCATGTCAAGTCCCAAGAAAATCAGGAGGAAGGACACCTAGTGGGAAAAAGAGTAAGGAAAGCATGACTTTATTACATAGAATGTCTTATGGGAATATTCTCAACAAGCCATTTGTATGAACTTCCCACTTATGACGTTGGGTGGACCAGGGGCATCAAACCCTATCCACCCCCTACCATTTAGCGGACTGACTTTGGATGAATCATTTGTTATTAATTTGATGAATGTGTGAACGAGGGGTTGGGAATTCAAGAATCCTAAAATAAACCACTTTTGGTTCAGGCACAATTCCACACCTCAAGTATTCACCGCGGTCCCTTTGGACACGTCAGGGTAATCGGTTGACTCGCCTAAATCTAGAATCACCTTTATCATCTCTTCGAGATTGTCTACTACCAGGTGATTACATCTGATTGTCTACTACCAGGTGATTACAACCCAGTAAGCATGGATCCACCCAACATGGAAACACATGAATAGGTCTAGGTCCGTCCCGTGGCGACCTTGTAGACAAAAATGGCTGAAGTCAAAAGAGGGATAGCTCGGATACTGCATACACTTTAGAACCCTCCCAGAGCTGATCCTAGAAATGAGCCGGCATCGGAAATGGGAGATGTGGACCAAAATAGAGCTACAGGTCATTGTGGGAATTCTTCCCTAGTTGACTCAGGGAAATCAAACCATGTCCGGCCAACCGGTCAAAGAGGATCTTCACCTACCCGTCTGAATGGTCAACGAGGGGCCTATTCTAAGGTCCCTCATCCTAGGGTAGTGATCGAAGATGAAGAAGAGGAATTTATAGCACATGTCCACTTTGAACCTCTGGAGACTGAGAAAGAAAGGAAGCTCAGAGAGCAATTAAAGAAGTTGGAGAACATGATTTGAGTAAGAAAAGGCTCAGAAGGCCATGCAGTGGATTTTGAGGAAATGAGTTTCTTCTCTGGAGCAAGAATTTTAGAAAAATTCAAATGGCAGACTAATAGATTTGATGGGTTAGGAGACCATCTCAAGGTCTTCCTCAGCATCACCAAGTCATGGCAACTTACAAATAACCAGATGGGGCAAGCCTTCATGTTAACCCTATAGGGACTAGCACTGAGGTGGCTTACACAGTTGGAGTCATCACAAACTCAGAATTGGGCGACGGTGGTGAAGGCCTTCACCAACAGTACTCCTAAAATACTGAGGTGGATGTGAAACACCGGGAGCTTAAGATGTTGAGGCAGTAGCCTAAGAAGGATTCACCGCCTTCTTAATGATATTCAGAGACAAGACCGCCAAGATGATAGATAGGCCTTCAGAAGTAGAGTAGGTAGAGATGTTAATAGAGATCTGTCAAAGCCCTATTATGATGTTCTTTACTGTCAGCATTTACAAACTTTTAATGCCTTGATAGCCACTGGCACACGGGTGGAGAATAGAATTCTGAGAGAGGCCTAGTATCAAGGATCCTCCCAAGATGCAAGCAAGAACACCCGAGTCAGATGGGGAAAGGGTCTGAAAACTAATATGGTGAGTGTAGTTCAGCAGTCAGTCTCACCTGCCACTTCTTCACAGCCTTTCAAAATACAAGCAGATGCACCAGCCCAAAAGGCTCCTCTCCCAAGAAGGTAGTTTTATGATCTGGGAGTTCCTGTAACAGTCGTATATGAGAAGTTAAAGAAGCAAGGATTGCTAAGGACAGTGGCTCCAAGAGTGATCAGCAACCCTCCTCCAGTTTGGTATAGGGATCATGAGTATTGTGCCTACTACACTCAGAAGGGGCACAACACTAAAAGATGTTTGGGTTTACAACATGCAATTTAGAACTTGATAGATAATGGAACCATTGAGGTCAAGATCAAGCAGCCTCCCAGTGTCAATACCAACCCACTCCCTCATCATGTGAACAATCTGGATGAAAAAACTATAGAGAGTGACCCCACTCAACTCATTGTACCTAGAGCTCTGAAGAATCATATGAATGCCTGTGCTTACAGAAGAGTCATGAGTCAACGGGCTAGAATCATAAAAACCCCTAAAAGAAGAGAATCATTAGAGGAAGATTTAGAAGATTGAGTGCTCCCCATCCATCCCTCCTCATCAGAAGAATCTACCACACCGTATTACCAGCCTCTGCCATATCATCAACCTTTCCCCCACTATCAAAGTGGAGGAACCTCTTCATTCTATCGCCCCCAATCTTCAAACCATATCTCTCACATTACATCATCTTCATACCATCCTACTTCATATCTCTTATCACCCTCATACCAATCCCACTCTCAAGGTTTAGTGTATAACCTAAAAGATGGATGGACGGACGGGTACGATTGGAAGGATATGCTTGCACTACCAGATTCTCCAAAGATGACTTCATCAACAGGGTCAGTAAATGCATTGGGGGAAGACTAGGAGAGTGATCCCACTTCTTTAATTCAACATTTTGTAACTTTAGAGGACAATCCAGAGGTAATTGAAGAGATTACATCTGATATTCTCAGAGCAGTAACCACATTGGCCATAGGGGAGCAAATAAAAGAATACACTTCCTTAATCCACATAGGGAGTGACACAGAGGATGATGAGTCAGAACTGGTCCAACTTTGAGCCAGTTATGATAAGACCAAACCTATGGAAATCTTCTGGTCCGTACGCTATGAATACTACATGCGTTTGGATGCCAGAGAATTTGATGGTCCTGAGGAATCTGATGAAGAATCAAGTGGGAGTGAAATCAGCAAAGAAGATGATGATAAGGACGAAAATGAAGATGAGAAGGATGGAGATGACTCTGATTATCAAGAGGATGATGGGTATCCAGACTGGAATGACAACCAAGGGCCTTGGTACAATGATTATGATGATGAGTCTGAATATTACTGACCAAAACATCCAACATGTTTCTCAATCTACGCCATTGGCAATGATGACCTAATAGCTGATCCCATGGTGGCATTTACCCTTCCCTATGCATGGAGGGAGATGATTCTACACTAGATTCAGAAAATGACGGAGAATCTGGAGAGCCGACACAAGTTTATATGGATGAACAGTACTCCACATTTGAGTTGGAAGAAAAACTGTGTGAAGTGTATTCCAACACATTAAGAATGTAAGAAAGGATAGAAGAAATTGACAAAATGTTAGGGGAAGTAACCGTCAGTGATCTTTACTACCGAGAGCAATTGGATGATCTGGAGGAAATAGGACCAGATGACACAATTGCAGATGCAGTAGACGCTGCATTCCAAAGCTTTCCAATGCAGTCAAGAAGCTATAAGCCAGGGCGGTGGATATTTGGGGAGGTCCTCGACTTCCCACCCCAAGCAGGGAAGGAGAATCAGAAGAAGATGATTCTATGGTAGGGATAATCACCCTAACCAACAATGATGATGAAGATAGTTATCCCATGGAGATTATTGTGAAAAAACTAATCAACGTGACGGAAACTAGAAGTGGGAAACACTACAAGGGTAAGGCTCTAGTAGTAGAGCATCCAAGGGCTAATGAGGCCAGAACTAGCAGCATGAAGAAAGAGCCAAAGAACCTAGTCTTGGCTCAACTCAAGAAGTCCCAGGCAAATATCTCCATTTGAGGATTGTTAATGGCGTCCCCTTCTCACCGTGAAGCAGTCTTGAGGTCTTTCGCTAATGTGCAAGTGCCAATCAAGAAAAATCCAATGCATTTCGCATATATAATAGGAGCAACATATGCAGTGCAGTCCCTTATGTTCTTAGATTCTGAGCTTCCTAAGGAAACCCAACACAATCGGGATCTCCACATTACAGTTAAATGCCTTGACAAAATAGTTCCCCAGGTTCTTGTTGACAATGGGTCTACTTTGAATGTGCTACCATTGAGATCAGCAAAGAGTATCAGCATCAACTTAGAAGAAATGAGGCCAACCACCCAAACCATAAGGGTATATGATAATACCAAGAGGAAGATCCCTGGCATCATTACCCTTACTACAAAGATTGGCCCGGTGAAGTTTGATGTTGATTTCTAAGTCATTGATATATCGACAACTTTTAACATGCTCTTGGGAAGGCCTTGGTTGCATCCTACGAAGGCAGTCCTCTAGTCTCCATAAAAAAATGAAGTTCATTCATGAGGGAAAGGTGGTCTTAATGGCTGGATGTGATACCCTACTTTTTAAACCCGGTCTAATTACACGGTTGACCTAGTTTAACCATGTAGGACTCGAACCAGAGAGGGTTAAGGCGGGTTCCTTATGGACCATGATGGCAAGGGTGACTTTGAACACAGGTTGGTCAGACAAATCTGAGTCAGTGCCAGAGGAAACGAGTGTACCCAAGCCGTGCACATGCACATATCATAAGGCCATGTACGGATAATACAAGTATGTAGTCGTATCCTAAAGCGCATACGTAAGATATACCTCGTGCCGAGAGTGAGATACATACCGAGAGTCGAATTCCATCAAAATCCCACTTGTTGGCCAATTTTCGGCCCTCAGGTGGGCGGTCACAGGTGGGCGCATCTGCTAACCTGAGTGACCCACCCATGTGGTTACTAGTTGTTTTATAAAGTATAAATAGCATTATTGTATTTTTTCATTTTTCTCATTTATTACATTAAGAGGTTTGGTGAGAAGAGTAAAGAGGAGAGAGAAAAGAAGGGAGAAAAAAGAACGTAGAAGAGGAAAGGGGAAGGAAGAGGAGGAAGGAAAGGATTTAAGCGGCGCCAAGGTTTGATCTTCCCATTCCGACGCCAGAAGAGTGATCCTCAACACGAGATCTACGATTGGAGGTGAGCAAAGGCTATGTTTCTTAAACTTTCACCAAACCCAAGTAAAACCTTTGATTTGGGTAGAGTTCCTTGAGATCTTGTAAATTCCCCTTGAAATGATGAATCTAAGGTTTAATAGATAGTCTATGTGTTGATTTTGAAGGATTTGAAGAAGTGTTTACAAGGTTGGAGAAGCATTGGTGATTCTTGAGCAAGGAAGCGATTTTTGGGGTTTTGATAGAGTTCTTGAGTAAAGAAGGTTAGATGGCTTCCCAATCCTTAAATCTAACTTAGATCTAGGTTATAATCATCTTATAAGACCTTGAATGTGTGGAAAATGTGATTGGAAAAGCCCTATTTGATTCTCCAAAGGTTGGGGAAAGTTTCAGCGAAAAAGGTATTTTTTCGCCCTCTTAGGTGGGCTGAGACCGGTGGGCCGCGCGGGCACCTGCCTGAGAGGGCAGGCCCTCGGGGCCGATCAGTGGGTCGACTAGCAGGCCGACCTACCCGTCGATCATGATCGATGGGCCGATCGACGGGCTGACCTGCCTGTCGGTCATGACCCGACCCTCGGTCCCCACCGACGGGCCAACCTGACCGCCGGTCATGACTAGTGGGTCGATCAGTGGACTGACCTGCCCACCTGAGATGACTGGTGGGCCATGACAGGTGGGCTGTCCGACCCACTCGAGGGGCCCCAACGTGATTTTTGTGTCCGAATGGACCCAAAACGGATGTGCAACCTTCTTTTATGATTCTAAACATGATTTTGTCATCGAATCTTGTTAGTTTTGACCCCAAAGTGGTGAAGTACTAACGCCATTCACTTATGGTAGGTTCACCAAAGTTTATGTTTCTCGCGCCGGATCTCACCCGTACCGGGCGTGAGTCATTGTACACAACAAGTAAATGGGGAGAGGACGTTTGACCTTATTTTAAGGCTTGTTTGGTATTCATTCAATTGTATCTAGACTAGCCATGTCATCATGCAAACTATGTATAGCTTAGCCATCCTCATATGATTATGACATGTGTGTTGTGTTTTACTTTCTCAATGCTAAGTGATAATGTGCTTATGTGATGAATGATGGGATCATTGTGTATGGTGCATTATTAGACTAGATGTCGTAGTCGACTTGGAAACGAGTGCATTGGTGGCCCGTGGAATGGGACGCAATGGCACTATGCAATTGTACTATGTTGTCATATAGGAGTATGCGGTTTAGGATTATCATCTTCCCGTGCTACGACCCTTCCCAACAGGGGTTGAGGTGTTGGGTTACCATTTGGGGGGAAGCAGTGGTCGCGGTTTTTGGGTCACTGTGGCAGTTAGACATATGCCCAGTTGATCAGTAGGATAGTCAGCAACCTCAGTGGTATATTCAAGAGGGCCAATCGTACTGCTTTTAAATTGTTGGAGTCAACACCTTTACTTTCTGTCATTTACTTTTATGTTGAGATTCGGTAGTCGGCATGCTTTACTTTTTCGAGTACTCATGGTGGGCCTTTTCCGACAGCCCTATGGGCTTATCGTAGGATGGAGTTCGCGGCTCGTACCTGGAGTATACGCACACTGTAGTTGTAGTAGCACTAAACCCAAGACTTAGTAATGTTGTTTAGGTGGATGTGATTTAAAATGAATTGCATAGCATATAGTGCATATGGTTGTGATTGTTGTGTGGATTGTTGTGTGGTCCTTTTCAATTACTGAGCTAGTGAGCTCATCCCACGTGCGCACCTCTTTTAGATGATTTTACAGGTCACCAGCCGAAGATCAAGCGTCGGGCCCCACAGTTGAACTCCCCGTAGAGGATTGGTGGGTCCCCGAGGAATATGAGCATGGTACGGATTGCTCGTGTGAGGGTTGTGCTGTGGGACCGCAGCAGTGGCGCCGTACAGGGTTTTACTTTTTGATTCTTTTGGTCACCCCCTTTTTGTGTACTTGATACGTGAATTGATATTCTTTTTGTGTAAATATCATGCCTGCGGGCCCACACGTATTTATCAATGTACTACAATTTGGGTATCAAGTATATTGGGGTATTTACAGGTAAATTAAGTCTTCCGCTGAACTTTTGAACGTTTATCTTAGACGTGTGTATGTTGTGGTTGGGTACTGTATCAGATGATCCTGGCAAGTTTGGGTTAACCGGAGTTAACCTGGTCACCGGTCCGGTTCTATGTGAACGGGGTGTGATAACGGTGGTATCAGAGCGTGATGCTCTATCCACTCATAGCATACCATTTAGACCCCATAGAATCTATAATAGGAGATGGGATTGGGTAAATGTAAAAACTTTAAAGAGTTAAAAGCCAAAAACAAATAAAAAAATGGTTGCATTTTATTATTACATTTCATGGCATGCATTAGAGAAGGTTTACTTGGGATAAATAAAAGAATTGTATTTGATTTCATAACCCATCAAGTACGAATTTAATGAAATTTCGGCAGCATAACGACGCTAAAACAAGATTTCCCAAATTTTTCACACACAAGCACCTGATAGACAACATATATATATATACCAATAAGCATAATTGATAAAGGCTAACTAATGATGCTACAACTAAATTACAATAAGTTATCAAGCATATCAAACTAACCACAAGTCACCAACAAAACGTAATACCCCACAAGCAAGTCCAATTACAGAGAAGAGTACAAAAAAAAAACAATATAATAACATAAACAACATAGAGACAAGTAAAAAGCTGATGTAGACGGGCAAGCTAAGTCCTCAGAGACCCTTGTCATCGTCTAACTCTACTACTCCATCCTTCCTAGGTCTCGATCTAACATTGAGCCGACGGTCGTAGTAATCAAACCTTGAGTTCACTAGTTGTACATCCCTCCGGAGTCGGAAAAAATCTACTGAAATGGCTTTGGCCGTTGTGTCCAAGTCCTCACCCAATCTTAGGAAGGAACTCTCTAAGGTAGCCTGCCTTTCTAAGATGTTTCCCTCTCTAGAAGCACTCTCATCTAGTCTTCTCAGCAGCTGATTTTGCACACCTTTCAAGGCCCTCATAGTAGCCATCATACTCTAGAAGTCAAATGCAACCCTCTCAGGTGGTGGGGCTCTATGTTGTGGGCCTGTAGCCCTCGCAAAGTCAGGATCAGCACCTCTCAAATCAAGAGGCTCCTCCTCGAGGATATCCTCGTTCAGAAAATCCTCCTCCTCGAACTGAGGAACATAATCCTTATCCTCCTCACTAGTTTCCTCCTCTATGGGAACATCCTCCCTATGGGCATTCCTCCTGTCCCTGCCTCTTTGAGCTCCTGCTCTCTGAGGGACATCCATAAGAGCTTGGAGACCCATCCTCAGTAGGTTTCCCCTGTTAAATTTGTCCGTTGGAGTCTTTCCCTCCTCACCACTCAAATCCACCCCAAAGAACTCAAAGATCCTGGTGAGGATCCTACCATATGGGAAACCTCCATCCTCGGGGTGTGAGGTATGATGCTCCATAGTCTTAAGTATGATGTAGGGCAAGCATAAGTGCTCCGCACCTCCCTCCAAGGCATTATAGATGCAGAAGGCTATGTAGGCCGCCATGAAGCCTACTTGGTTCCGGTGACCTCCTCTAAGGAGCAAATTAAACTGAACCAAGCGAGCAAATACATGAACCTCTAGGTAAAATATCATCTCGGAATCCGAACGCTCCTTGCTGCCACAAATGGTCTCGTAAATGTGGTCCTGCGTCTTCGAACTTAAGGATGGGCCCACGGGCTTACTCCTCAGGGGACTGTAGAATTGATGCCCAACTGACGACATGTCTAGAATACTAGCAAGGGTGTCCACAGTCAAGTGAATGTTCACCCCCTTCACCATACTGGTGATTGAGTATTCCCCATACTAGTAGGAGACCTCCAAATTACAGTAGAATCTTCGAACCAGTTGTTCATAGCATGGATGATCTATGTTGAGGATAGACTGCCAACCCAGTGCAGTAAATCTCTCATGAAGTTGAATCTTGTGAAAATCACTGATTACCACAGTCTTCTCCATCATCACAGAACTCTTTAGAAAGGTCTGCCAATTGGTTGCCGCCCCCAAACTTTGGAAGAGTCCCTCATCATAATCTAAAGGGTCGATGGGGGCATGTCCTTGTCACCTTGTGCGAAGGGCTGGGGAACTAGTCCCTGCACTTTTCCGCTTAGAGGTTGTGGCCCTACGTCGATTGGAAGAGGATGCGGGTTCCTTGCCCTTACGAGAAGACATCCTAGTAAGAAAAGAGAAGAAATAATGATAAGTAAGGATGATGAATAACAAAAGAAACAAATAGATGGGTGAGCAAGCACATGTAAATGCACCTAAATACATAATGCGGATTATGATAGAAAGAGAAGTGGATAAATCATGGAGAAATGATGAGGGAGGAAGCCCCAAAACATGATATCCACTAGCACATTGCAAAATAGAAACGTAACAAAGGTGTATAAAGCATGGCAAGTGAGAAATGATGGAAAACCCCAAATTTCAATGTGCAATTTCAATTTAAGAAAAATGAAAAGTCCCATAATAGTGTAAAGCTTGAAGCTTACATGTCCATGAAGGAAATGCCTATCATAATACAATCAAGTTTATGCAAAGAAATCTTCTATTATGACATTAAGGTGTAAGGAATGAAAGAGATTTAAGTTGTCCACAAGTATGAAATGATGTGAAGAGAATCATAGAAACCCAAAAAAAATTTTCAAAGAAACCCAACACAAAGGAGATGGATTTTCATGAGAAAGAGATGGGATTGCAAGCATATACAAGTTTCCATGATCTCTCCCACATTGTAAATGTAAATCAAGGATAAGAAATTTCATTTGAGTTGTTAGTTGGGGAGAAAAGGGTAGAGATAGAAGAAAACCCCAAATTGGAGAAAAATTAGGGCATGGTTTGGGATTTTCTCTCATAGATTGAGTAGTAAAGCCTAAAACTATGAATGAATCACAAAGAAAGTATCATATTCTCATGGAATGATTGTTCTATGGAAAGAAACATGGAAAAAAAATCAAGATTTGGGGAGTATACATGGATTCAACCTCCAAAATATATGTTCCAAGAAGAGAAATGGAGGAGAGACTTACTTGAGAGTGGAGGAGTTTGGATCTTCCAAAATCTGCGGAATCGTTGAGTGAGATCGCGAGTGGACGCGCCAAGAACCTCCCAAAAAAAATTGCCTGAGTTAGAAAAGGGGAAGAAGTAGGAGAAAAAGGAGAAACAGGGGCTTAAAAGCCCCTGCGTATTCCGTCTCAAGTCGGATCGGTGGGCCGACCCGAGCTGCTCGCCGGTGGCAGCCCGCCGGTTGGGAGAAAATACAAAAAAAAAAAAAAGGGGTGGAGATATTACTATATATATGTTATTAATTAAAAAAAAAAGGGGGGGGTGTGTGGCTAGACCCGTATAGTTGAATGGGACCATTGTCCTATTTGTTGAAGCACTAGCACCATATTTTCGGGATTAAGTTGTGGCTAGTTGCAAGACATCGTACAATATAATACCCGTGTGTTGGCATATGATTTATGTGCTGATGTAAATTCTAAGGTACTTAACCAATGTTTGTGTATGATATGTTCCAGGTGCAAGGACACGATGGTACGTACTAGATCCGGTAACAATGCACGAGGTACCTCACGTGGTCCTCGCCTGGTCGGTCGACCACCAAATCCTAGAAGGTCACGCTCTGTGGGGCAAACCCCACTCCCACAACCTCCAGAAACCTTTAATCAGGGTGTGGCACAAAGGGATCCACCTGTGACTACACTTCTGAATCCTCCACCGGTCATCACTTCGGGTGATGTTGCAACCATAATCCAGCAGTCACAACAAGCCTCCCAGCAACAAATGCTTTAGCAGCAGTAGGCATTTATGGCTGATATACAGCAACAGTTAGACCTTTCTCAACCCAGTCAACCTCCTCGGATACTTACTCCACAAGACCCACCTGTAGGGTCTGGCATGGGGCACAAGCTGGAGTTACACCTCCAATTCAGCCACTCAGCACTCCTCCGTATATGGTGCCCCCTCCATACCCTTACTATACGGCGTATGCACCCAATTATCCCCCGACGAATAATACGTCAAGGGTAGTGGAATCCTTCAAGAGGAATTTGCCACCTGTATTCTCTAAGGTGGGAAGTGATCCTCTAGAGCCAGACCAGTGGATCCAAGAGCTGGAAAAGATATTTGAGGTGATTGAGTGCACTGAGGCACAGAAGCTTATTTGTGCAGGGTTGCAACTCAAGAACGAAGCCAACTCTTGGTGGCAAGCCTCTAAGCCTATATTGTTAGCCGCACATCCGGAACCCACATGGGGGTAGTTCAAGGAGTTGTTTTTGGCCAACCATTACCCTCGTAGCTTCAGAGATCGTAAAGAGACGGAATTCATTGCCTTAACTCAAGGGAATAAGACTATCCTTGACTATCAGCAGCAGTTTGAAAGCTTGTTCCATTTTGCCCCTAGGCACATGAGGTTAGCTAAAGAAAAGGCTGCAAGATTTCTGAAGGGATTAAAGGCATCTATTGGGTCAGTGCTCGAGGTCTTAGATTTGACAGATTATGGCCAGATTGTGCAAAGGCCTAAAACCATGGAAGACAAGCAGAAGGGAGAATAGTCCCTCACACCTGGATTATGGAAGAGGACTAATCCATTTCCGGACATGGGCAACTCATCCAAGGTATACCGTGGGTCTTATAGTTCCAGGCCTACATATAGGCAGCCCTATAGGTCATCTGGCTACCTTCCTCGACCAGCTGGTGGTTCGGGCTCTACCTCTTTTTGCCCAAATACTAGTATGGTGCCTACAGTCCCAAGGCCGCCCCGACCACCATCTACAGCGGGTCAAGTGCAAAGGGGCCCCACCCCAATTCCGACGTCACAGATCCGTTGCTTTAATTGCCATTCCTATGGCCACTATGCTAAAGACTATCGGGTCAGACCAAGCTTACCCTCTAGTCAGCCCTCTGCGTATCGACCTCCCTTAACTTGGGGGAATCAACCGCAAGGAAGAATGTATACCCTATCAGCTGAGGAAACTGAGGCCAGCACGGAAGTGGTAGTAGGTACATTTTAATTTAAGACTTTCCTTATGTTAAATATTGATGACCTGCTGTACTCATATGCATTGTTGCACTAGGTATTCTACCTATATCGGGCATACTAGCCTATGTTTTATTTGATTCAGGAGCTACACATTCATTCATATCTAAGAGATTCACTGAGAAACTTGGTGTGTCACCCAGGATACTAGATCATGGGATGATTGTTAGTATGCCTACCGGTAAATTTACATAGTTGAAGGAGGTGTATGGCTCGTGTCCAATGGAAATCAGTGGGAAAAAATTGGATGCACAGCTCATTAAGTTCAACATGCAAAATTTTGACGTTATACTGGGCATGGATTGGTTGTCGGCCCATCGAGCTAATGTGATGTGTGCTGAAAAATTAATAAGGGTGACAGATGATGAAGGAAAAGAATTGGTATACCAAGCAGATAAAATGAAATGGGATAGGAAGGTCCTCGTCTCCGCTCTTCAAGCAGTAAAGTTGTTGGAAAGTGGATGTCAGGGTTACTTAGCATCGGTACTTGATGTTGATGCAAAGGTTACACCTCTAGAAGAGGTAAAGGTGGTTAAAGAATTCCCCGACGTCTTTTCAGATGATCTGATGCATCTACCGCCTGATAGGGAATTAGAATTTGCCATAGACTTGATTCTTGGAGGAGCTCCAGTGTCTAAAGCTCCATACAGGATGGCACCAGCCAAACTGAAGGAGTTACAGATGCAGTTGCAAGAATTATTGGAGAAGGGGTTTATTCACCCAAGTGTTTCACCTTGGGGTGCCCCAGTATTGTTTGTCAAGAAGAAGGATGGCAGGTTGTGTATGTGCATCGATTATCGGGAATTGAATAAGCTAACCATTAAGAACCGGTATCCATTGCCACGTATTGATGATTTGTTTAACAAACTACAAGGTGCAAGGGTATTTTTGAAGATAGACCTTAGATCAGGCTATTATCAGCTCAAGATAAAGAGCGGCGACATACCCAAGACAGCGTTCAGGACTCGGTATGGTCACTATGAGTTCCTAGTGTTATCTTTTGGGTTAACCAATGCACCGGCAGCATTCATGGATTTAATGAATCGAGTATTTCATGATGTCCTCGATAAATGGGTAATTATTTTTATTGATTACATCTTGGTCTACTCTAAGACAGAAGAGGAGCACACTCAACACTTGAGGATGGTGTTACAGAGGTTGAGAGAACAACAATTGTTTGCCAAATACAATAAATATGAATTTTGGCTTGAACAAGTTGGATTCTTGGGACACGTAGTGTCTAAGGCCGGAATCGAGGTGGATCCTGACAAGGTGAAAGCAGTGGTAGAGTGGAAAATCCCTAAGAACGTTACTAAAATTAGAAGTTTCTTGGGTTTGGTTGGATACTAACGGCGATTCATTGAGAATTTTGCTCGGATTTCAACACCAATGACTAAGTTAACAAAAAAGGGTGTGAAATTTGAATGGGTAGAGGAATGTGAGAAGAGTTTTCAGGAATTGAAGAAGAGGTTGGTGTTGGCCCCTGTATCGACCATCCCTGAAGGCACAGGCGGAATGACAGTCTACACTGACGCTTCCAAGGTTGGGTTGGGTTGTGTTCTCATGCAACGCGGTAAAGTGATAGTGTATGCATCCCGACAACTAAAGGAATATGAGAAGAACTACCCCACTCATGACTTGGAACTAGCCGCAGTCATTTTTGCCCTAAAGATTTGGCGACATTATTTGTATGGGGAGAAGTGCGAGATATACAGTGATCACAAAAGCCTTAAGTACTTTTTCACCCAGAAAGATTTGAACATGAGGCAGAGGAGATGGCTTGAGCTCATGAAGGATTATGACTGTGACATTCAGTATCATCGTGGCAAGGCTAATGTAGTGGCAGATGCATTGAGTCAGAAGGCACAGACTGTATCACTCTCATACTTAGCAGTCAGCCCACCACTCGTACAAGAAGCGACGCTAATGGATGAAACCCTCTTATATGAAGGAGCAACCTTAGATATTGAACATCAACTAGAAAACCTTAAATGGTTGACTGTATCCCTGGCAGCTCTACAGGTGCATCCGTCTATTAGGCAAGAGGTGATAATAAAACAACCTTTGGATCCTGAATTGTAGTGGATTAGAGTTAAGATTCAAGATCAGACAATGAAAGACCCTGATTTTGTTTTAGCCAGCGATGGGGCATTGTTGTTTCGAGGTAGATTGTGTGTGCCCGATGATTTGGATATACAAGACTAGATAGTGCGGGAAGCACACAGCTCCGAGTACTCACTCCACCAAGGAAGTACAAAGATGTATAAAGACCTTAAACAGAATTATTGGTGGCCTAGCATGAGAATCACAATAGCCCTGTATGTGGCGACTTGTCTTACATGCCAAAAAGTGAAAGTTGAGAGGCATCGACCTTATGGTACTCTTCAACCAATCCCAGTACCAGACTGGAAGTGGGATAGGATTACAATGGACATTGTCACTAGACTACCATGCACACCTAAGGGGATGGATGCGATATGGGTGAGAGTTGACCGGCTTACTAAGACTGCTCATTTCATTCCCATCAAGACCAAGTTCTCTATGGCCAAGTTAGCATAACTTTATATGGATAACATAGTGCGCTTGTATGGAGTGCCAGTGAGCATTGTGTCAGATAGGGATCCAAGGTTCACCTCCAGGTTTTGGAAAAGCTTCCAGCATGCTTTGGGATCACAATTGAATTTGAGTACTGCTTTCCACCCACAGACTGATGGTCAGTCGGAGTGAACCATACAGAAATTAGAGGACATGCTCAGGGCATGTGCAATGGAAATGTGTGGTAGTTGGGAAGAATATATACCCCTTATGGAGTTTGCCTATAACAACAGTTACCAAGCTACAATTGGGATGGCTCCATATGAGGCATTATATGGTAGGAAGTGTAGAACTCCTCTGTATTGGAATGAGGTAGGCGAATGCCAAATGTTAGGACCTGAAATGATACAGATGACTTGTGACAAGGTCGATGTTATTCGAGAAAGGATTAAGGCAGCTCAGTCACGTCAAAAGAGCTATGTAGACAACCGCAGGAAAGACATTGAGTTTCAAGCAGGAGAAAAGGTGTTTCTCAAGATTTATCCTACTAAAGGGTTGCAAAGATTCCATAGAAAGGGTAAGTTGAGCCCGAGATACATGGCCCATTTGAGATTTTAACTCGGGTTGGCTCAGTAGCCTACATGCTTGCTCTGCCACCTTCTCTCGGGAATGTTCATAACATATTCCATGTATCTATGCTGAAGCAATACGTTCACGATCCATCGCATGTATTACCCGTGGAACCAGAATGTCTAGAAGCTAATATGACCTATACAGAGAAGCCAGCTGAAATCTTAGACCGAAAAGTGAAAACCCTTCGCAACCGCTCTGATTCCTTCGTAAAGGTGCAATGGGCTAGTCATTCACTTAAAGAAGCATCTTGGGAGAAAGAGGATGAAATCCAAGCCAAGTACCCTCATCTTTTCGAACAACCAAGTATGCCAATTTTGAGGAAGAAATTTTCAAAAAGGGGGGGTAAACGTGATACCCTACTTTTTAAACCCGGTCTAATTACACGGTCGACCCGGTTTAACCATGCAGAACTCGAACCAAAGAGGGTTAAGGCGGGTTCCTTATGGACCATGATGGCAAGGGTAACTTTGAACACAGGTTAGCCAGACAAATCCGAGTCAGTGCCAGAGGAGACGGGTGTACCCAAGTCGTGCACATGCACGTATCATAAGGCCATGTACGGATAATACTGGTATGTAGTCGTATCCTAAAGCACATACGTATGATATACCTCATGCCGAGAGTGAGATACATGCCGAGAGTCGAATTCCATCAAAATCCCACTTGTTGGCTAATTTTTGGCCCTCAGGTGGGCGGTCACAGGTGGGCGCATCCGCCCACCTGAGTGACCCACCCATGTGTTACTAATGGTTTCAGGAAGTATAAATAGCTATTATTATGTTTTCCATATCTCATTTATTACACTGAATAGTTGGTGAGAAAAGTTAAGAGGAGAGAGAAAAGAAGGGAGAAACGAGAACGAAGAAGAAGAAAGGGGAAGGAAGAGGAAGAAGAAATGGATTTAAGAGGCGCCAAGGTTTGATCATCCCATTCCGACACTGAAAGTGTGATCCCCAACACGAGATCTACGATTGGAGGTGAGCAAAGGCTATGTTTCTTAAACTTTCACCAAACCCAAGTAAAACCCTTGATTTGGGTAGAGTTCCTTGAGATCCTGTAAATCCCCCTTGAAATGACGAATCTAAGGTTTAATAGATAGTCTATGTGTTGATTTTGAAGGATTTGAAGAAGTGTTTACAAGGTTGGAGAAGCATTGGTGATTCTTGAGCAAGGAAGTGATTTTTGGGGTTTTGATAGAGTTCTTGAGTAAAGAAGGTTAGATGGCTTCCCAATCCTTAAATCTAACTTAGATCTAGGTTAGAATCATCTTATAAGACCTTGAATGTGTGGAAAATGTGATTGGAAAAGCCCCATTTGATTCCCCAAAGGTTGGGGAAAGTTTCAGCAAAAAAAGTATTTTTTCGCCCTCTTAGGTGGGCTGAGACCAGTGGGCCGCGCGGGCACCCGCCTGAGAGGGCAGGCCCTCGGGGCCGATCAGTGGGTTGACTGGCAGGCCGACCTACCCGTCGGTCATGATCGATGGGCCGATCGACGGGCTGACCTGCCTGTCGGTCATGACCCGGCCCTCGGTCCCCACCGATGGGCCAACCTGCCCGCCGATCATGACTAGTGGCTCGATCAGTGGGCCGACCCGCCCACCTGAGATGACTGGTGGGCCATGACAGATGGGCTGTCCGACTCACCCGAGTGGCCCCAACGTGATTTTTGTGTCTGAATGGACCCAAAACGGATGTGCAACCTTCTTTTATGATTCTAAACATGATTTTGTCATCGAATCTTGTTAGTTTTGACCCCAAAGTGGTGAATTACTAACCCCATTCACTTATGATAGGTTCACCAAAGTTTATGTTTCTCGCGCCGGATCTCACCCGTACTGGGCGTGAGTCATTGTACACAACAAGTAAGTGGGGAGAGCACGTTTGACCTTATTTTAAGGCTTGTTTGCCATTCATTCACTTGTATCTAGACTAGCCATGTCATCATGCAAACTATGTATAGCTTAGCCGTCCTCATATGATTATGACATGTGTGTTGTGTTTTACTTTCTCAATGCTAAGTGATGATGTCCTTATGTGATGAATGATGGGATCATTGTGTATGGTGCATTATTAGACTAGATGTCGTAGTCGACTTGGAAACGAGTGCATTGGTGGCCCGTGGAATGGGACACGATGGCACTATGCAATCGTACTATGTTGTCATATAGGAGTATACGGTTTAGGATTATCATCTTCCCGTGCTACGACCCTTCCCAACAGGGGTTGAGGTGTTGGGTTACCATTTGGGGGGAAGCAGTGGTCGCGGTTGTCGGGTCACTGTGGCAGTTAGACATATGCCCGGTTGATCAGTAGGATAGTCAGCAACCTCAGTGGTATATTCAAGAGGGCCAATCGTACTGCTTTTAAATTGTTGGAGTCAGCACCTTTACTTTCTGTCATTTACTTTTATGATGAGAGTCGGTGGTCGGCATGCTTCACTTTTTCGAGTACTCACGGTGGGCCTTCTCCGACAGCCCTATGGGCTTATCGTAGGATGGAGTTCGTGGCTTGTACCCGGAGTATACGCACACTGTAGTTGTAGTAGCACTAAACCCAAGACTTAGTAATGTTGTTTAGGTGGATGTGATTTAAAATGAATTGCATAGCATATAGTGAATATGGTTGTGATTGTTGTGTGGATTGTTGTGTGGTCCTTCTTTTCACTTACTGAGCTAGTGAGCTCATCCCACGTGCGCACCTCTTTTAACTGATTTTGCAGGTCACCAGCCTGAAGATCAAGGGTCGGGCCCCACAGTTGAATTCCACGAAGAGGATTGGTGGGTCCCCCAAGAATATGAGCATGGTACGGATTGCTCGTGTGAGGACTGTGCTGTGGGACCGCAGCAGTGGCGCCGTACAGGGTTTTACTTTTTGATTCTTTTGGTGACCCCCTTTTTGTGTACTTGATACATGATTTGATATTCTTTTTGTGTAAATATCATGCCTGCGGGCCCACACGTATTTATCAATATACTACAATTTGGGTATGAAGTATATTGGGATATTTACAGGTAAATTAAGTCTTCCGCTGAACTTTTGAATGTTAATCTTAGACGTGTGTATCCTGTGGTTGGGTATTGTATCAGATGATCCTGGCAGGTTTGGGTTAACTGGAGTTAACCCGATCACCGGGCCGGTTCTATGTGAACTGGGTGTGACACTAGAGATCCTGAAGTGGTTAACACTTTGGCCAACATTGAAAATGGGGAAGAACAAGACCAGGAGGTGGAGCTGAGTGGTTTTGAATTAGACACCACTTGCATAGCCATTGCCAAAGAAGCTCCAAAGGAGAAAATCCCAGCTAACTATGAAGTCATCTGGAGTCTGCTAGTGAATCAAATGATGAAAAATATGCAGTACTTTCTTAGCATAGGGCTAGGGAAATATCATCAAGGAGTTCCAAATCAGCCTAATTTGGCAGTGAACAAAGGTAAGAATGGTCTCGGGTACACTCCCCCAACTGTCAAAGGGCAGAAAGTGTCGAGGATGACTAGGAGGATCTCCATCACTTACTACCCTACTCTCAATGGATACTTTGTGAAAGAAGGAGAGGATTTCCCCTTTTGTGGAAATGTGGAGCCGTGGTTTGAGGAAACCGCTGCCAAGATGCAACCAAGACGAGTTTGATTGGGTGACTCATAAAGTGGAACAATAGAAAATGCTAATCAAAGAAGGTAACCAAGACAGTTGCATCACTGGGTTAGTAGAAATTGCACTGATTGAGGCTTGGTCTTCCTCTGGTAATCCTACTACATTGATCAAATCGAAAGAGGCACCCAGTCCTTGAGTTCTCATGAAAAGAAAATGGGAGAAGAAGATAAGGCTCACCTAGTGTCTACCTCTTCCCATTGATTTGAAAGGCTTCATTTGCTCTCTCCTATAAGAGCCAAGAGCCAAGAGCCAAGAACCCGAGAGTTGCATGAACTCAAGCCCCATCCTTTCAGAGAAAGAAGTGTGTATGCAAAACAGAGGAGAGCACGGAGGATGATGGTTTGTATGTACTGTGCCCGAACCAATTGCACTAGGAAGGCTCGTGAAGGTGGTCAAAGATGTGACCGAGGTACCAGGATGGCATCCCTCAACAGGCTTGAAAATATAGACTTCATAGAAAAAGGATTGAGCAGCCTCCATCGATCTTCACCCCTCAAAAAGTTCGGCTTCCAAGAGCATGAGATTGATCAGCTGGTATTCATGAAGAAGCGGGCACCTGTCCAAAGGAACCATAGCACCACTAAAGAAATAGTAGCAACTTTCTCATAAGGCGAAGAAGGCCCTTTGCCACACCTCCTCATCCATCAAGCCACTGAACCACTTTTGAACTAGACAAGCATTGGGGAAACTTTAAGTTTGCTCATGCTTTTGAGTCAACTAGCCAGATTACCCCTGGCGAAAGCATCAAGCCAATTATCAAGTCTGTAGTCGAGTCTATTGTTTATGATTCTATGTCAATCTCCCCTCTTGAGAAGAGTCTAGAGTCCATATATGACGTGTCTATTACTCCTTTCATAAATGAAATTTCTAATTTCAAGTATAACTTACCTCCTTTTTCCGATGATGATCTTAATAAATATCAAGAATTAATAAAATAATGCAAATCAAAGAAAGCCCAACCCATCCATGAGGATACTTGGGTTATTAATCTAGAATGCCTTTGAGAGGTAAAAATTGGCACTACCCTTGATGATGAAGAAGTAGAACGGATGAGTAATCTTCCAAAGGAATTCGTTGAGGTCTTTGCTTGGTCTTATGAGGATATGCTTGGTATTGACCCCAACATTGTGCAACATCGATTGTCGACTTACCCTGGGGCAAAACTGATAAAATAGAAGCTCCGAAGAATGCATCCAGAATGGAGTGAGAAGATCAGAGAAAAAGTTGTGAGTCAATGGAATGCGGGTTTCTTACAAGTGGTGAAGTACCCCCAATGGTTAGCCAATATTGTACCAGTACCGAAGAAAGATGGAAAGGTATGTAGACTTCTGAGATCTTAACAAAGCAAGCCCTACAGATGAATTCCCATTGCCTCACATTAATGTATTGGTGGATAATACGACAGGGCATGCTTTATTATCATTCATGGATGGATTCTCGGGATACAACCAAATAATCATGCACTTAGAGGATCATGAGAAAACAATCTTCACCACTCCATGGGGAACCTATTGTTACAAGGTGATGCCTTTTGGACTGAAGAACACCAGGGCAACCTATTAAAGAGCAGCCATGGCCATATTGCATGACATGATGAACAAATATGTGGAAGTCTATGTGGACAACATGATAGTAAAGTCTAAAGATCGGTAAGGGCATATTCTTGCATTAAGGCGATTCTTTGAAAGAATCAAGAAGTATCAACTGAAGTTGAACCCTCAAAAGTGTGTATTCGAGGAAATGGTGGGAAAGTTGTTAGGCTTCTTGGTGAGTGAAAGGGGCATTGAAGTTGACCCTATCTAGATCAAGGTAATTCAGAAAATGCCCACGCTTCGGACTGAGAAGCAAATACGAGGATTTCTGGGTCACATCCAATATATTAGCAAATTCATAGCTCAGTTGACTACAATTTGTGAACCAATTTTCAAGCTGTTGAAGAAATATCAGCCAACGGAATGGAATGACCAATGCCAACAAGCCTTTGACAAGATCAAGGGCTACCTCATGAACCCACCGGTATTGACACTGCCAGTGGAAGGAGAACCACTTCTATTGTATCTATCCGTGGGAGAATATTCCATAGGCTCTTTGTTAGGGCAAAAGGAAACAAAAAAGGGGGCAGAGCATGCCATATATTACCTCAGCAAGAAGCTCTAGAATTTGAGACAAGGTACACATCTTTGGAGAGAACTTGTGCTGCGTTGATTTGGGCAACTAAAAGGTTGCGACACTACATGGTTTCTTACCCAGTGCACTTGATCTCAAAGATGGATCCCATCAAATATCTCTTCGAGAAACCGGCCTTAATAGGAAGGATGGCCCATTGGTTACTTTTGCTATTAAAGATTGACATCACCTATGTTATTCAAAATTCTATCAAGGGGCAGGCCATAGCTGATCATTTGGCTGCTCACCCCACAGAAGATGGAAGATCCTTGGATGATGTCTTTCTCGATGAAGGAATCATAGCAGTAGAGGAAGAAGATACAGTTAATGAATGGCAGTTATTCTTTGATGGAGTGGCCAGGGATGTGGCGCAGGAATATTACTTGTCACTCCTGACGGCCTTTATTTGTCTTCATCATTTCGCCTCAACTTCCCCTGTATCAACAATATTACCGAATATGAAGCTTGTGCTTTGGGGCTCGAAACTGCTTTAACTATTGGGCTGAAAAGGATCAAGGTTTTCAGTGATTCATCCATTATCATCTGTCAGACACAGGGAAAGTGGAAAACTAGAGATGAGAAGC
Source organism: Macadamia integrifolia (assembly GCF_013358625.1). Classification (NCBI taxonomy): domain Eukaryota; kingdom Viridiplantae; phylum Streptophyta; class Magnoliopsida; order Proteales; family Proteaceae; genus Macadamia; species Macadamia integrifolia. Next base: position 165,152 of record NW_024869058.1, read on the forward strand.
TGAAACCATATCAAGAACATCTGGAAGAGGTGATTGAACACTTTAAGAAGATTTCATTCGAATACTTCCAGAGGGATAATAACAGGTTTGCTGATGCCCTTGCAACCTTGGCTTCTATGATAGAGTGCAACCCTATGGCTAGAGTCCGACCATTCTTGGTAGAACAAAGAAGTAGGCCCATTTATCAGAATACAGTGAACTCTCTCATTGTGGATTGTTGGTCTTGGTTCGCTCACATAGTGGATTTCATCAGGGAAAGGAAGCATCCAGTTGAAGCAACTGACAGAGAAAAGAAGTTTCTGAGGAGATATGCCACCCAGTTTATTCCCCAAGAGGATTTGTTATACAAAAGATCCTATGATGGAATACAGTTGTTTTCTGTAGATGAGAAACAAGCTACAACTATCATGGAAGAAATTCATTAAGGTCTCTGTGGACCCCTCATGAATGCCAAGATGTTATCTAAGAAGATCCTCAGGCTAGGATATTACTAGGACACAATGGAAGCAGATTGCATGGACTTTGTCAAGAAATACCACAAGTGTCAGATATTTGCTAACATCATACATGTCCCACCTACAGAGTTGCATTCGCTTAGTTCACCTTGGCCATTCTCCACTTGGGGCATTGATATCATTGGAAAGGTCAACCCTAAAGCATCCAATGGCCACGAGTTCATCTTGGTAGCCATTGATTATTTCACTAAGTGGATAGAAGCTCAGTCCTATACAGTCCTCACATCTACTAAGGTGGCCAAGTTCATCCAGGAAAACATCATTTCCCGATATGGAGTATCTCAAGAATTGATATCAAATCAAGGATCCCACTTCTGGGGCAAGACCGACAAAATCTGCCCAAAATTCGGTATCAGAAGGCATCGCTCTACCACTTATAGGCCGTAGACCAATGGGGTAGTAAAAGCAGCTAACAAGAATATCAAAGTCATTTTGTAAAAAATTATAGAAACACATAAGGATTGGGCTCAACTTTCTCAATGAAAGGCGCATGAAAGCCATGGATAATCTGAAGAAATATCAATTGAGAATGGCTAGGGCCTTTAACAAAAATGTAAAGCCCCATTGCATAGAGGAAGGTGAACTTGTTCTTTGAGAACAAAGAGCCCCAATTCATGACCCAATAGGAAAATTCAGGCCCAACTGAAGTGGCCTATTCACTGTCAAAGAAATTCTACCAAGCAAAGCTGTGAAACTCGTAGACCACAACGGCGAAGAAATACCCGGACTTGTTAACATGGATCAACTCAAGAAATATTATGTCTGAAAGGGTGAATGTCCTGAACTATGTCAAACCTGATTCCTTTCAAGGGATACGTAGGCAACTTGACATGTGCAAGTGCGGTCTCAACCATCTAAAGGAAATAAATAGGTTCCTTGATTAATAATCAAAGTAGCTTAAAAGATCATCATAGTTCGTGTCCCCCAAGAATCGCCAAATGTAGCTTAAAAGATCATCATAGTTCGTGTCCCCCAAGAATCGCCATTTGGCATGAAAGGCCATTAGGTATCTGTCATCCACCCATTGGTCTGTCACTTCTTACCTAGGATTCTATCCCCCAAGAATTGCCATTTGGCATGCAAGGCCATTAGGTATCTTTATTCACCTATGATCCATCCATTCTTATCCAAGATTCTATCCTCTAAAAGAAAATTGCCACCTGGCACCAGTTCTTTAAGGCTAGCTTGTTCTCCACCCTTGATCAGTTAAAAAAAAAAAAAAAAAAAAAAAGAGAAGAGCTTGATGCAACAGCGGTAAAGGTTTGTTTGAATCATTAGCTAATGAGTAATGCTTTGATACAATCATCATATCTCATTGTTTGTATTGGTTTCAGGAAAACTCATGGGCTCGTTGGATAAGACGTTGAGGAAATGGACCTTGGACATAAATATGTGGGCACTAGGATTGTTAGAATCCATGAGTGTGTCATTTTTGGGCTGGATTGGATGTCTGAAGCTACATCACCAATTGCTCTAGCAGGTGCCTTAACACTGGGATGCCAACCGGCATGTATTTCGGTTTGGATTAGCAAAGATTTTCCCAACTCTTGAATAATTTCAGGTTTGTTTGCTATCTCCACCCAAAGGCAGTTTATTCCAACCCTCTTTGAAGGAAGATTACTTAGAGGAAATTCAGGATTTCTTCAGATGGAAAGAAGTAAAGCAGTTTGTCAGGTATGGGAAGATCGACATTCTGAAGGTGGCTCAGATCTTCATCCAATATCTACCAATAGGAGGAATCCATCAGCAAAGATCCCTGGATGCTTATTTACTTTGCATGATAGCTCGTTATGTTCTTCACACTCCTGGGCATGGTGTACCATCTGTTCTGATTGAGGTAATAAAACAGTTGAATAAGGGAGGTGACATCGTCCCTACGATTCTTGCAGAAACAATAAAGGGATTTGAAGATATGAGTTATGGCCATAGATTCGGACTAGATCATTATCAGGAGAGTCCTACTATTTTTCAGATTTGGCTCCTCAAGAAACTGAAGCTCACCACACCATTAAGGGAAAGGCCGCTCGGAGTTTTTTGTTACCGGGATAAGAGAGAAGTTTCGGAATTCAACCTTATCACCAATTGGAAGAAGTACCTGTAGGAAAGGACTGTGCAGGATATCATATGGAGATGCCTAAGGAGGCCATAAGAAGATTTTTTGATGAAGAGTTAGTGAACTTTCACCCACCTCAAGAATTGTTTCCCCACCTTGTTATTCACCTATCCCGTCTGTGGTAGGAAAATAGTCCCCCTTTTTCATGTAATCCACTTGGTAATGGAATAAGGAAGTATTTGGATTTTTGTGTTATCCCGATTATTCTAATTATGACTTGAGCTATGGAATTGATTGTTCCTAAGCATTACAAACAAACAAAAAACAAAAAAAAAAAAAAGAGAAAGATTTTCTTTGTGCCAAAGGTGAGTTTTCATAAGATGCTAAAATAAAATGATAAACAAACAAGGGGAGGAAAAAAGAAAAAAGAAAGAAAATATCCTAAATGCAGGAACAAATCCCTATAGGTCAGAAGCCATTATCTAAACCATACTCTGAACCATCCTCATGGAGTACTGGGGAACCCGCGGATGCTAGTCCAGTTTGCTCCAGCCTCTGTGTCATATCCTGAATCAGTGCATCCTGCTATGCAACTTCTTGCTCATAGGAACTGACTGGGCTCTCCAAAGTGACGATCCTTCCATCCTAAGGAATTCAGGAAAGGATCAAGAAGAAAAACAATGAAAGAAAAATGGGAAAAAAGAAAGAAAGAGGAAAGTGGGAAATACCTTGGCAACTATCACCTTGCACAGGCTGTAGTGCATCCTCCTAATCTCAGCATAGACCTCCGGGGACACCTGAGAAAGAGCAGATCAGCCAAGGGAAGTCAAGAATTAATTGGAAAATTATCATATATTCACATAATCATAAGGAATAGGAAGCCCAAGTGAAGCATCTACATCAATGTTTGGCTCCAGAAGATTAGGAAGACTGGGGTTGGCTGCGTTGGGATAAGTCTAGGCAGGGAAGCCACGAAAGGGGAAGTTAGCAACCCTTAGAGACCCGCCAGCACTAGTAGAGGGCCCTGCTTGTGACGGATCGATAGCACTGGCATGCGACCGAAAAGCAACAAGATCTATATGTCTCACTCTCCCCTGAAAGAATATCAGTCAAGACCAAAACAAGGAAGAATCTATAAGAAATACACAAAAAAGGGCAACATACCACTGGACCATTGGGACCGAGAGGGATGCACACTGTCTCCTCCTCTAGGAAGGCTCTGTAGTCCCTATCCAGATTGAGAAAGGAGTCCTCCCATACTCCATTAGCCAAGCACCTCATCTCGTCCACTGGGATGATCTCTGGATAGTGCATGGTGGGTGGAGGAAGACCAGGAGAAGGACATGGATCGATGTCTGACCACTGAGGTACTACTCTCTCTCCTAAGTACCAGGCATAGCTCCACAAGCCCTGAAAAAGGACTCAGTTCTCAGACAATTGATGAGCCCAAACAACTCTCTCAGAATCTAGAAACACAAGGTCATGGAATGGTCTCCAAGTAACCTGCAAAACCAAGGAAGGGTAAATACAGCAGGCGAATAGAATTTCATGTCAGACATGGCATACCTCAGTGAGATTGTTCAAAAGAGAACGAGCAGTGGTCCTCAGAGGATGACGCCGGGCCCAGGCTACCTGGTTATCTCCCCATTTTGTGGCCAGTGGGAATAAGAATGTCTCAGAATCCCTCAGTTTAGGGGCTATGGTTCTCAGATGCTCAAAACACCAAGACTGTTTCAAGAAATCAAAGTAAGAAAGTGCAGACCAAATGACTGAAAGGAAATAGATATGCAAAGGAAAGTTACCTAGATAATGTAGCCTACCCCATTGAGGCCCCTATCCCTATAGGATAGCAGCTCCAGGGACCGCAGGAGATACGCATAGGCGGCCCCGCCCTAGTCCCAAGTATCTACTATGTGAAGAGCTTTGAGAAAGTACACCAGGCGGATATCCACTCCCCCTCGTAGGTCACTGAAGAGGCATTGACCCATGGCAAACAATAGGAAGGAACGTGCTATCTGAGACATGTTGCCTGGATTCTCCCCCAAGCCGACTTTCCACCATCGGGCACTAATCTTCCCTAGGTGGATGCACGCCTAGCCAGCTTTAATGGTGACACCAATCAGATCTGTGAACTCCCTGGTAGTCGTGGATTCTGCGGGTAGGGTCAATGGTAACCTAGCCAACAGAAAGGTGGAACATATCAGTACTCGGCCACCACTGCTCCCTCAGGGCCCCCACCAATGCCAGATTAAACTTCCGGGCACAGATTGGTATCATCAACCATCTCCTTCACCCTGCGAGGGAGCATCCTATGCCAAGACTGAACCATATGAAAATAATAAATAAATAATAAAAGAAAAGAAGCAGCAAAAAGCAAAAACAATACAAAACAGAAATAAAAGATGATCAAAATAATGAATGAAATCTAAAGACTTACCCAGGAACCCCATATAGAGTTGCAAATGTGATTTCGACTGTCGTGAAGGTTTTGCCCAGAATACCAATCGGCTCGGCCCTCATCCCTATGGGAAAGATTGCTGCAACTCTCGAGCTGAACCTCTCCCAGAGTCTTCCTCTTCCTCCTTTCAGCCATATTTTTAGAAATTACAAAAATCCCCAGAAACTTTCCAAAATTACAAGAAGCCCCAAAAAGTTTTTCAAATCACACAAAATCCCACAAGAATATCAAATTCCCCAAATGAATACTCCTTCAAGATCAAGATGAAGAATCCTCAAGAACTTCAAGAACAAGATGAAGATCTTCAAGAACTTCAAGAGCAAAATGAAAACCTCTAAGAACAAGAAGGAAAACTTCAAGAAAAACCAGAGGGTTCCAGAACTCACTTCACTCAGAAAAGTTAGAATGAAGAATGAACAGGGGAGGAGACTCATTTTATATAAAAAAAAAAAATTTCCACAAAATTTTTTTTTTTTAAGATTTCGAATCAAGCATCAAGAATCAAAAGATTCCAAATCAACATCAAGAATCAAATTCTAAATCAATATCAAAAATCAAATTCTAAACCAAAAATCAAGAATCAAGGAACAAATCAAGAGGAGACATAATTTACTCGGCCCCAAGCGGCCCAATCTCATTTACTAGGCCCTAGTGGCCCAATCTCATTGACCCAGCCCCAGGTAGCCCAATCACATTTATTTGGCCTCAGGTTATTAATTCGACCCTAGGAGGCCCTTTTTCCTTGAGTGAGATCCGAGTGGCCCGATCTCATGGACCAAATCCCTGAACGGGCACATGTGAAGCCCGGCTAAGGAAAATCCAAGCATCAAACATTTTTTACTTGTTGCAAGATTAGAAGAGTAGCGAATTCATCTCTTGTAACCATTGGTCCCAGATAGTCCAAACCTAGCATAGAGACCATATTCCCTGAACTGGAACATGCGAGGCCCAGCTAAGGAAGAATAAGGATCATAGTACTAACTTTTTTTTGCAGGATTGGAAGAACAGCGAATTCCTTTCCCCCAATTGGCAGCCCAGGTAAGTCCTAAAACTTTAGAGATATTATCTGTTGCATTATTTCAACTCCGTCATAACTGAGCAAGATGACGACAGTATATGCTCCGGGTGAAGAAATGTGGTCGTTCTTTTCTTTGCCCTTCGGCTGTTGGCATAGGCCTCGGCCAAAGAGGGACATTCTGTAGACACCCAATTTTGTCACCCTCCTCTAGCCATGATGAAATATGGATCTTGGGCATGACTTTCGGCTTCCGACCAACAGAGATGCTGATGGAAACATTCCCTATCCGAAACCCTAGAATCCCTGCGCAGGAGAGAGGAAGGTCTAATTTTAACTTTTTATATATAAAGGAATCTGGTCAAGATGACCATGTAGATAAATAGTGCTCAGAAACATGATTCCGATGATATATGATACGCCAAAATTGGGCGGACAGATCTCCAGTAATCATCCCCGAAAAATCATGCCTTGTCGCACATATGCCAAGCACATGGACAGTCCCGCTGAAAACCTGGAAAAATCCCCCACCTAGCCCAAACACCCTAAAAATTCATCCCCTACCTACCTAGATAACCTCGAAACACTCCCAGGTCTAAAACCCTAGAAATCCCTGTGCGGGAGGGAAGGGGTCCAATTTCAACTTTTTATATATAAAGGAATCTAGTTAAGATGACCGTATATATGAATACTACTTAGAAATACGATTTTGACGATATATGCTATGCCAAAATCGGATCGACGGATCTCCCGTAATCATCACCGGAAAAACTCATAGTCGCATGTGCACTGCGCGCTCTAGCCAACAGGCTAGCCAGGGTGCGTGCTCACTGCCCACAGGCAACAGCACAGGCACGCAACCATGCCATGCTCCACAACCATGCACAACCATGCACACAACCCCACAGCCATGCACATAGCCTGGCCGCACGCCCCCGACACACAGTATACGCGCCCCCGCTGCACACATGATCGCCCCTGTCTCACGTTGTGCATGCCCCTACTATATGGCCTTGCACATTGCGCCTACACCATGCACATGTGACCAGCACACCCGTGCCAACCTGGCCCGCACACCCATGCCATCCTGACCTGCACCCGCTCCACTGCCCATACCCACACCTCCTCGGCCATTTCCCACACGTCATCCGTCTCGCATCCGTTACTTCACCTGCACTACCTACCCTAAAATTTCTCTCCTCCCGCTTTTCTGAAAATCCCTTTTTTCAGCTAGAATTTCTCTCTCCTCCTGCTTTTCTGGAAACCCCTTCTTTTTTCAGCTAAAGTTTCTCTCGCCTCCCACTTTTTTGAAAATCCCCTTTTTTCAGCTGGAATTTCTCTCCTCCTGTTTTTCCTAAAATCTCTTTTTTTAGCTGGAATTTCTCTCTCCTCTCGCTTTTTAAAAAACCCCTTCTTTTTCAGTTGGAATTTCTCTCTCCTTCCGCTTTTTCAAAAACCCCTTCTTTTTTCAACTGGAATTTCTCTCCTCCTGCTTTTCCAAAAACCCCTTCTTTTTTCAGCTGAAATTTCTCTCCTCCCGCTTTTTTGAAAATCACCTTTTTCCAGCTAAAATTTCTCTTTCCTCCCATTTTTTTTGAAAACTCCCTTTTAACCACTGGACAAAAGCCCTCCCCACCCATTTTTGCCTTCAACTCCCCCTTTTACCCATTGGACAAAAATCCTATCTCCTCACTATTAGGAAAGAACCCCCCTTCCGTCCATTGGATAAAGGAATTCCCCCTCTCCTATTTAGCTAGAAAAAAGTATAAATACCCCCCTCCCTTAGAAAAAACACACCAACACACCAGAATCCCCCTCCCCCCTCTTGATTTTCTTCTGATTTTCGGAGCGATCTTCGTCAAGATCCAAAAACTCATTTGGATCTTCAAAGTGTTCTTCGGGATCTTGAAGATCTTCAATCCAAATTCTTAGTTAGATCTAGTTTTTAGCCAAAAACAGTATGTTCTTGAGCCACCTCCCTTGAGTGATCTTGAGTGTTCTTGAGCGTTCTTGAGATAGAAACCCCCCCGTTTTTTAGGTTCTTTGGGTCTACGAAGAGATCTTTGTTAAGATCTGAAACTTTGTTCGGATCTTCAAAGCCTTCCCTAGCCAAAGCTCTGTCCGAATCTAAACTCGAAAATAGCCTTCCCTCGTCGAAGCTCTATCCAAATCCAAATCAAAAAGCGACCGTTCCTAGCTGAAACTCTGTCTGAATACCACCACAATCAACATCTCTCAAGAAAGGAAGTTGGAGGTCAAGACCATCTTCCTCTGAGCCAGGAGAATCTGAAAGACAGTCTGAGCCAGTACTAATCAGGGGCCCACCCCTCTTGACCCGTAACAGCAGTTAAGTTCGGGTATAATTTCTCAACCAACTTGTCATAATGTAGACTTTAAATAGATATTTTTTTAGTGTATATAATAGTTTGAATTCAATTAATGTATATATGTGTGATAACTTAGCCATACATATGGAATAGTAGTAATTATGGAAAATGTTCGTTCTCAAGCATCTAGCAAGAAGACCGGTTGAACCGGGCAGATTGGGTGCTTAACACCTCCCAACTCTATAACCTAACACTTACCCTAAATCTCTGGACCAGACCAAATTTTGGGCCCTTTTCTCAGGAATCGGGCCCACCCCCGGGTTCTGGGCCCATAACCTTAGGTGATGACCCCAAACCCCACTTGCATGATCCTGATCCCTGAGTTGTACCATCATCAAATCCCCGTCTAAAATAATGAATTTTACACTCTTGCAAAATAGGCCTCCACATATCTTTATGCGGCGATACGGCAGTGCAGAGCCCACAAGCGAAGCACACACGACTCAAACCCCTCCCCTTGCATGAAGGTGAAGAAAGAGAGAGGAGAGAGGATTGGGATGGCACAGTCCATTCTTCTCCAGCCACTACCCTCACAATTGCCATTTGGAATGCAAGGCCGTTAGCTATCTGTCATTCACCTATGGCCCTCTAAATTCTTATCCAAAATTCCAACCCCCAAAGGTCACCACCCAGCACCAGTATATCGAGGCCAGCTTATTTGCCATCCTTGATTAGTCAAAAAAAAAAAACAAAAAAACAAAAACAAAACAAGGGAACTTGATGCAACAGTGGTAAAGGTTTGGTTGTGTTAATAGCTAATGAGTGATACTTTGACAAATCATCACATCTCCTCTTTGCATGTGATGACTGCAGGATAGGTCATGGGCTCTTTGGATCAGATATTGAGAAATGGACCCTGGACATAAACATAATGGCACCACGACTACTAGAATCTATGAATATATCAATGCTCAGTCAGATCAGGTTTGTAGAATTACATCACAATTTACTTCGGCAAGTGCCTCAGCCTGGGATACTAATCTTCATGTATTTCGGATTGGATTGGTCGAGATCTATCCAACTCTTGAAGAATTCTGAGTTTGTATGCTATCTCCACCCAAGGGCAGGTTAATCCAACCATCTTTGAAGGAAGATTACTCGAAGGAAATTTAGGACTTCTTCAGATGGGAAAAGGGGGAAATGAAGCAGTTCATTAGATATGGCAAGATCGACATTCTAAAGGTGGCCAGGAGCTTCATTCAGTATCTATCACTGGGACAAATCCATCATAAGAGATCACAGGATGCTTTCATACGTCTTTTTACTTTCCGACCTACATCAGCTGACAGTATGGACTAAAAGCTGAGGACCCAAAAGAGTTAGTGAACTTTTATCCACCCCAAGAACTGTCTCCCCACCTTGTTACCTACCTATCCTGTTTGTGGTAGGAAAGTTGTTTCCATTCTATGTATTTCACTTGGTAGTAAAATAGCATGATATTTGGATTGTCATGTTATTCTAATTATTCTAATGAAGACTCGAGTTATGGAATTAATTGTGCCTAAAAATTCAAATTCATAAATAAAGGAAATTTTCTTTATGCCAAAGATAGATTTCCATTCATAAAATGCCAAGTTTGGCAATACAAAAAAAAGAAGGAATAAACATGGGGAGGGAAAAAAATAAGAAAAAAGATATACATATGCTTGTGTTTGCAGGAACTACAAGAACAAATCCCTAAGAGTCAAAATCCTTGTTTGAGCCATATCTGCATCATCCTCATGGACCGTCGAACAGCTAGTAGGTGCCAATCCCAAGCTCATCAATCTCTTAGTGAGATCTTGAATCTGCGTGTGCTATTGGGCATGCTCTTGTTGGTAAGAGCTTACTTGGCTCTTTAAGGCAATGTTCTCTCCATCCTAGGAAATATAAGGAGCGGTCAAGAAAAAAGAGTAATAAAGAAGAAGGATAAGGTTGAAAAAAAGATGATTCCTTATTGAGCACCACCTCACACAAACTCTGGTGCATCCTCCTAAGCTCGACATAGGCCTCCGGAAACACCTGATGAAGACCATGTCAGTCAAAAGAAGTCAAAAGCCAATTAAATGAGAGATGGTTGGATACTCACATAGTCATATGGAATGGACAGCCCAAGAGATGCATCTCTGTCCAGTCTACACTCCAGGAGCTGAGGAATACCAGGATGGGTTGCAATGGGATAAGACCAGCCCAGGAAGCCATGAAAGGGGATGGTGGCCATCCTGATAGATCCACCCATAACAGTAGAAGGCCTAGCTTGGTATGGACCAGTAGCACCAACTCGTGACTGAACGGAAGAAGGGCTTTCATGTCATATCCTCCCCTAAAAGAACATCAATCAAATCCAAACAAAAAGGGAATTGAAGTACCTCTGGGACCAAAGGGAGTACAGACTGTCTCCTCCTCGAGGAAGGTCTCATAATCCCTATCCTGGTCTAATAAGGAATCATCCCACATTCCTTCAGCCAATCCCTTGATCTGATTTGTAGGGATGTGCTCTGAGTGATGCATGATAGGTGGAGGAAGATAAGGAGGAAAGCGTATGTCGAAATTGAACCACTGGAGTGTGACCCACTCTCCCAAATACCAGGCGTGGCCCTAGATACCCCTGAATAGAACTCAGTTCTCTATTAAGTGCCTAGCCCAAGCAACTTCGCCAAGGTCCAGAAACCTAAGGTACTAAAACAGCCTCCATGTGACCTACAAATTCAAGAAGAAATAAGTATAGCACAAGACAGAAGGAAATTTAATGCCAAACATGACTTACCTCTGTAAGTCAACTTAGGAGAGAACGAGCAGTGGTCCCTAGAGGATGGCATTGGCCCCTAAGTACCTGACTATTTCCCCATCTCGTGGCTATAGAAAAGGTCGATGCTTGAGGATCCTTTAGTATGGGGGCCATAATCTCCAGTGTTCATAACACCAGGGCTGATTTGAAAAATCAAAGTAAGGAAGTGCAATCGAATGAAAGGAAATATGTGTAGGGATAAGAAGCTACCTGGAAAATGTAGCCCGCTCCTTTGAGTCCTCGATCTCCGTATGATAGCAGGTCAAAAATCTGCAAAAGGTATGCATAAGTGGCCCCACCCTAATCCCAAGTGTCCACCTCCTGAAGGTTCCGAAAGAGGGCAGCCATTCGAATATCCACTCCACCTCGGAGATCACTAAAGAGGCACTGACCTACAGTAAATAGAAGGAAAGAATGGGTCACCTGCATAAAGTTACCAGGGTTCACCCACAGGTCCATCCCCCACCAACGGGCACTGATCTCGCCTAAACGGACATATTTCTGATCATCTTGGATATTGATGCCCGTCAAGTTTATGAACTCCTGTGCTATCAAAGTCTCAGGAAGGGATAGGGGCCTCCCCCCAAATGGTATGCTTGTCAAGGTATAGAAGCACAAGGGCGTAATGGTAATCTCTCCAGTAGGGAGATGGAAGGAGTGAGTACTGGCCACTACCACTCCATCAGGGCTCCCGCTAATGCCGGACTAAACTTTCGGATCTCTAATGAGGCAATCAGTTTAGGTAAAATGAATCAACTAGCCCCTTCACCTTGTGAGGAAGCACTTTGTACCAGTCTCGAGCCAAATTCAGATGACCATATCTAGCCAAAGCCAGTGGTACTCCCTCATTGAACCTCTAAAAATAATATGATAAAAAATGAATAAAAAAAATTTTAAAAATAAAAAAAAATAATGAATAAATAAAGTGAAATGTAAAACTTACCCATGTGCCTATACGAAGTTGCATATGTGATCCCGAGTCCTATGCAGCATCCGCCCAGTGTACCAATCTGTGGGACTCTTGTCACCCAAAGAAGAAGTACCTAACTCTCCACGCCGTCCAGCCAGATTCCTCCACGAGTCTTTCTCTTTCTTCTCTCGGCCATATTTTTTCAAAATTACAAGGAACCCCAAGGAATCTCACAATTTGTAAAAAAGCTTAGAAAGATTTCAAATTCTCCAATTCGCTCCCTCCTCAAGAACTTTGAAGATCTTCAAGTGGAGGATGAAGTAATTCAAAGAAAACTTGAAGATCTTCGGAAAAAATTTGAAGAAACCCGATAAAATGCGAAGAACTTCAAATCTTCGAGAAAATTGAAAAACTCAAGCTCACCCACTCACAAATCGTTCCCAACTTATAAAAATCGGAATGAGAAAATTTTGTTTTCTCAAAAAACAAAAAGAGATTACAATTCCAAGGTGCAACTCAAAGATCCTTACCACAAAATACAAAATCCAAATCAAAATTTATGTGGTGGATAAAGTGGTAGATGAAAAATTACATGAAAGAGGTAGATGGAAAATTACATGAAAGTGGTAGATGGAAAATTACATCACATAAAAGTGGTAGATAATCACATGCAAGTGAAAGGTGAAAAGTCAAAGTCAAAAGGAAAGTAAAAACTCAAAACAAATGCATGTGGAAGTCAAGATTCCAATTCAAAGGTCTGAATTCATGATTCTAGTCCAATGGTTCAAATTCAGAGACCCATAATTAATAGGTAAAAGAAAAATCAAGAAAAAAAATAATCTTATTGAACCGGCCCCAGGCGGCCTAATCTCATTAAACCGACCCTAGGTGGCCCAATCTCATTGGACCAGCCCCAGGTAGCCCAATTTCATTGAAACGGCCCTAGGCGGTTTAATTTCATTGAACCGGCTACAGGGGGCCCAATCTCATTGAATCAGTCCCAAGTGCCCCGATCTCATTGATCAACTCTATAGACTGGCACAAGGAAGCCCAGCCTAGGAAAGTCAATAGTCAAAGAACAAACATCTTTTGCAGGATTGAAAGAGCAGTGAATTTCTTTCCAACAATCGACAGCTCAGGTAAGAACCTAAACTTTAAAGTAGTTAAGAGATATTATCTATTGCATTTTCAACTCCGTCATTGATGAGCAAGATGATGGTAGTACATGCTCTGGGTAACAAAATGTGGTCGTTCTTTTCTTTGCCCTTCGGCTATTGGCAGCGGCCTAGGCCAAGGAGGGGCATTCTATCGACACCACTTTCGTCACCCTCCCCAAGCTATGATGATTTATGAATCGTGGACACTACCTCTCACTAGCAATCAATAGAGATGATGGTTGACTGAGGTAACCCAACCCAAAAACATTCCATACCCACCCAGGAGTCCCGGAAATCCTGTGCGAAAGAAAAGAAGGATCCAATTATGACTTCTTATATACTAAGGAATTCAGTCCAAAATGACCATAAGGATGGATAGTACTTGGAATCATAATTCTGACAATATATGGTACGTCAAAATCAGGCCGTCGGATCTCTCACAATCATTCTCAGAAAATCACACCTTGCATGCTCGCCTTGCCTGCTTCGCGTGCATCCCGGTTGCCTTGTGCATGCCAGACAATGGGGGCATGCACCCCCGCGGCCTTGCATGCACCCCCTTTGCCTGGCTCATGGCCCCGCTACTTGGCACATGCCCCCGCGGCCTGGTGTGTGCCCCCGTTGCCTAGCACACGTGCCCCGGCTACCTTATGCACACCCCTGCTACCTTGCTCGTGCCCCTCCCTGCCTTTTTCACCCCTGCCCAGCCCCATTGCTTTAGCCATTAGCCGGAATCTTCACTCCGATGACCTAAGTTGTGAAGAGATTCTCCCTTCACCCTTTTGTGCACTTTGAACTTCCCCGCTAGTTTTCCCTACACCGCGACCTCCCATTGGCCCAAAAATGCATCTTTTCATCTCATTGGCCCAAAAAAGTATCTCTACACCTCATTGGCCAAAGAAATTCATCCTTCAGCCCATTGGTCCAAAAAATCATTTTGTTACCCCATCGGTTTAGAAAAATCACTTTTTAACCCCATTGGCCAAGGAAATTCCTCTTTCCTCCCCATTGATTCAAAAAATCTATAAATACCCCCTCCCTTTGATTTTCCACACTTAAGCCTCCTAGTGAGCACCCCTTGTAGAGAAGCTCTGCCCTCTCCCCTCCCCTTCCCCCTTGAGGTTCTTCAAGTCTTCGGAGAGATCTTCATAAAATCCTAAGTGTTATTCGGGCCTTCGAAGTTCTTCAATCATCTGATTTTTTGAGTGAGCATTTTGTGTAGGAAAAACTTTGCCTTAGTCTTTCCCCCTTTTGAGATTCTTTGAGTCTTCGGAGAGATCTTTATAAGATCTGAAGTCTTCAGATCTTCGAAGTGTTCTTCTAGCCTTCGAAGTTCTTCAACCATTTAAGTTTCAGCCTAGCCCTCCGATAGCCTATTCTTAGCGGAACCTCTGCTGAAGTGCCCTCAGCCTAGCCCTCCCATAGCCTATCTCCAGTGGAAGTTCTGCTGGAGTGCCACCTCATCCAGAATCCAGAAGTAGCCCATCCCTAGCGGAAGCTCTGCCAAATTGACACCTCATCCTACTCGGAAGTAGCCTTCCCTAGCTGAAGCTCTGCCATAATTCAAACCCGAAAGTAGCCGTTCCTAGTCAGACCTCTATCCAAATATTACTATAGTCAGCATATCTTGAAAAAAGAAGTTGGTGGTCAAGACCATCTTCCCCTGAGCCGGGAGAATCCATAAGAAAGTTTGTACCAGCACTAATTAGGGGGTCCACCCCTCTTGACCCGAAATAGAGGTCAAGCTCAAGTATAATTTCTCAACCGAATTAGCATAATGTAGACTTTATATTGACCTTGTTTTAGTGTACATAATTATTTAAATTTAGTCAATGTATACATATATGTGATAACTTAGCCATGCATGCAAAATAGGAATAATTATGGAAAATGTTCATTCTCAAGCATCTAGTAGGAAGATCGGTTGAACCGGGTAGATTGGGTGCCTAACACCTTCCTAATTCTACAACCTGACACGTACCCTATATCTCTGGACCAGACCAACTTTTGGGCCCTTTTCCCAAGAATCGGGCCCACCTCCGGGTCCTAGGCCCATAACCCTAGGTGGTGACTCCAAACCCTTTTTGCATGATCCCAATTCCCCGCATTAGACTATCATCAATACCCGTCTCAATGACGACTTTTACACTCCTACGAAATAGGCCTCCATGTACTTTCGAGCGGTGGTACGGTGGTGTTGGGCCTTGGTAAGCACACATGACACAGCCCTCCCTAAGAAAGAGAAAGAGAGGAGAGAGGGTCAAATGTATAAAATTCCTTCTCCCCCCAAGGGAAAAGATATTTCTGGCCGCTACCCTCACAACTACTATCAAAGATACTAGTAGAGGTGTAAGATGGATAAGCGTCTTACTCACACCGCTGGTATTCCTATTAGGGGCAGTGGGGTGTGACAATACTTCTTCCACATAGAAACATAAAGACATGGTGAAACCTTTCCAGTTCTGGGGTAGTGCTAATCTATATTCTTTTGGACCAATCTGATCCAATATCTCAAATGGTCCCACGTATCTTCTCTCACCAACTTCATCCCAGTACAATGGTGATCTGCATTTCTTTCCATACAGTGCTTCAAATGGTGCCATGCCAGTGGTTACTTGATAACTATTATTATAGGCAAACTCAATCAAAGGTACATCTTCACCCCAACTGTAATGCATATCTATAGCATAGGCTCTCAACATATCTTATAAAATCTAAATGGTCCTTTATGACTGGCCATTCGTCTGTGGATAAAAAGTTATGCTAAAGGTTAGCTTAGTCCCTATTGCTTTCTGTACACATTCCCAAAATTTAGTTGTAAATCAGGAATCAAGATCAGAAACAATATAACTGGCACTCCATGGTATCTAACAACATTATCAATATAAAATTGTGCTAGCTTCTCTATAAAGTGAGAAATATTCATTGGAATGAAGTGTGCTACCTTGGTTAACCAATCAACAATAACCCAGTTAGTATCATTGCCCTTTCTGGTTCTTGGTAATCTAATCACAAAATCTATAGTGATGTGCTCCTACTTCCATTTTGGCACAAGAAGAGGTTACAATAACCTATGGGGTCTCTATCTGACTGCCTTAGCAATCTGATAATTCATACACTTAGCCACATGATCTGCTATCTCATTCTTCATATCATATCACCGATACAGTTTCTTCAAATCCTTGTACATTTTTGTACTTCCAGGATTTTGTACATTTTCTATGCCTCTCGCAGATACAATATGTCCTTGAAGGATCACCTGTGATAGTAAAAATTCACATTTACTGAACTTGGCATACAATTACTTCTCCCTCAGTCTTTGCAATACAAACCCCAAATGAATTGCATGATCCTCTCTACTCTTGGAATAAATTAAAATTTCATCAATAAAAACAATAACACACCGATCCAGCATATCATGAAATACCTTGTTCGTCAGTCCTTTAAAAGTTATTGGTGCATTAGTCAATAAAAAAGGCACCACCACAAATTTATAGTGTCCATATCTAGTCTTGAAGGCTGTCTTATCGATATCACCTTGATTTTCAGTTGATGATACCCAGACCTCAAATCAATCTTGGAAAATGTAGTGGCTCCTTGCAACTGGTCAAAGAGATCATCAATGTGGGGCAATTGATGTCGGTTCTTCATAGTCAACTTGTTTAGTTCTTATTTATCAATAAACATCTGCATACTACCATCCTTCTTCTTCACAAATAGGACCGATACTCCTCAAGGAGATACACTGGGTCTAATAAAACCCTTTTTCAACAAATCCTACAATTGTTCTTTTAACTCCTTCAATTCTGGAGGTACTATCCGATATGGAACTTTGATACAAGTGCAGCTCTGGTATCAAATCGATACAAATTTTAGTCTCCGTATTTGGAGGCACACAACATAGATCTTCAGGATATACATCAAGGAATTCTTTCACTACTTCAAATTCTTCTAGTGTTATTTTTTTCTTAGTAACATCCATAGCATAAGTCAAATATGCTTCACATCCTGCATCAAGCATCTTCTGAACTTGAATAGCAGAAATCATCAACTTCTTGACTTTATTCACTCTGTCCCTGAAAAGTAAATTCATCCCTATCGTGAGGTCTGAATACTATTTTCTTTTCTGCACAAAGTGCACAGGCTCTATAGGCTAATAACCAATCCATTCTAGAGACTACATCAAAATCCCTCGTATCCAGCTATATCCAATGAGCTATCATCTCTCGACCACATACTTGAATCAAACATAGTCCATACACATCTTCTAATCCACTATACAACCAGTAGGGTTACTGATCATTAACTTATGTGCTAACTTCTTTAGTGCCATTCCGAGTTTTGTAGCAAATTTGGATGACACAAAAGAGTGAGATGCCCCAGAATCAAATAACACATGTGCTGGCATCATGGAAATCAATAATGTACCTGTTACAGACATTTTATATGCTAACTCATATAATTATGCATGATTTTCGAAACCATATTCGTATCAACTAAGAAATTGTAATATACGGAATAAAAATGTACGAAAATCGTACCAAGCTGGTATTCTAGGCACTATACAATTTTGGTATCTACTCAAATACCATACCCGTTCACACCCTTAAACAAGGTGATTATTAACCCATCCAATGACTTTCACATTGTCATAAAAAGCCCCTCATTCACATAGCACATATTATCACACCATGCCCTCTGTATGGCATGGGTATGTGGCACTGGAATTTCTAATCGAGTCAGCCTGCCAATACCCAGGATCCCGGACGTAGTGTAGTAACCAAACCCACCTCTTATCCAATAACTAAATCAAAGTATGCATATAAAATCCATAAGAAACATAAGTTATGTGTGGTGAACATCTAAATGTGATATATATAAAATATTACAAGCCCACAAGTATTGAATCCACAGGTTACAAATAATAATATAAAGCTACGAAAATTACTAATTTCAATAATCCAGAGTAGCAAGAGTTTCCATCTTGCTAGATAGTATCTCGCGTACACAACTTCACTTGTAATGGTCAGTTGTTCTTTAGCCTTGGTTCCATCATCTAGAAATAGATACCAACGGGGGTGAGCACATCATGCTCAATGCGCGGGTGGGGCATACAAGCACGCATACAAGTCATGAATGCAATACAAGCTCATAATATCAAACCACATACTCCATATACAAGAATCCACATGATTCATTTATTTATCTATTCCATTCTAATTACTAAGTCTCAACCTATGGGTATAAGTGTTATAAGAAATGTAGGTGCCATTCCCTACCCTGTACGTTGCCTCAAGAATACAAGCTCATTGCAAGAAGGAGCCAACCAGCCTCGGTCCCCCAGTTAACCCCTAACAACATGGTCCCAGTCAGATCTTTGGTCCCCCATGTGGTCGAAAGCAATGCATACAGTGTGTCGTACCATGCTATGCCCTCTCTAGATACAGTACATCATATTCGGGCGTAGTAGTCCTACACGACATACTACCGAGTGGGATTAGCAAATACCTCACCCCCTATTGGCAAGGGGTTATAGTACTAGGGATTTGAGCCCGCCAATATGAAAACTGTATGCATCCGTAGCATTCATGCATACAACTATTGTCATAGCTATAAGACTGACCTCTGAGCCCACGGTACCTGACAGAACCTTGGCCACACCGTGCCACAAATCGTTAATATTACATCCATCTCCACATACATACATCCGTGGTCCTAGCTGTAAGAATGACTCTGAGCCCACAGTACCGGACATAACCTAGGCCACACCATGCCATAGACTGTCAATATTAGATCCAATACTACACATCTATAATACTAGGCATCCACAAAACCACGATCACATCCATTTAGATAAAACATGCATCATGTGAAATTATATAATTTATAGATATCGTTTATTTAAAATACAATCATAACATAACAGTCATCACATATCACATGAGCATGCAAAACTGAAGAGATAGAAACACTCCATAAAAGAAATCAAGCACCCACTCAGCTGAAATTCCCAATTCTGGTGTCTTTCACTAAATTTCTAATCTCACGTATCCTCACCAGGTGTACATATCAGGTTCCTAATTATCAAGTTACATGTAAGTCAATTTACTAACATGGTTATTTACAAATTATCCTTCCTAGGTTCCATTTAGATTCCTGTATTCAAATCCAACTGCAACTGAATTCCTTATTATCCAATTTAGAGGGCATTCATCCAACTCACATAGTCATTAAGCTCATTCTTGGCTTACTAGGTTGGCCCTATAGGTATTTAATTTTTATTTATCCTCCTGGGCATGTAGGTGTTGCCTGGGGCTTAAGGAAGCACTTGAATGATGGGATAGGGGCAATATTTTCATTTCAGCCTCATCCCTTCTCCAACTTTTCTACCATTTTCTTTCCCTCATTAATCCCATAAAGCATGCCACACAATATACAAATAGTCTTGAGAAAGTCAAAACACAGACACACAGACATAGGCCATTCATTAACAAAATCCATTTAATAGCCCTATTCTATCAGGCCCTAACCAGCTGGCCGGGTTGCCTGGGGCTATCTAGCCGGTTGCCTAGCAGAATACGCTATTCCCAGCCTATAAGCCAAGCTCCTTTCTATATCAATTTGCTTTAGCAATTCCAATCTCAAATTGGCATCTTACCCATTTCAATTAAACTTCCTACACCTAGCAGGAAAATTTCCCAATTCATCTTTGAACACTATATTGGGTTGCTTGGGTTTCACTTTAACCCAATTTCTTCCACCAACATTCCGACTTCTTGTTCTGACAATCCTTGGGCTTAATTAGACCTGTGTGGAGGTCAATCCTACCTTCAATTTCACTTAATTCCATTTATTTTGGAAAGCCCTATGAATTAGGGTTTTTGGGACAACCCTATACCCCTTCTGGTTCCTAATTGAAGTCCACAACTGGGGCTTTTGCTGTGAGAGTCTATGTCAAGTCTTCACAAGAAATTCCTTACTTTTAATTTCACTTTTACACTACCCTTACCCCTAACCATCTTTTATTTTAGTTAAATTCACAACTTAGGTTAGGGTTTCTTACCTATTCTGTGTTCCTTGGCTATGTAGATGAGTCTACCAGCAGCTGTATAGCTCAGGTTCCAGCTTCCAGCTACAATAGTACTTGGATAACCCATAGGTGCACATAGCAGTAGCAACCACAACACTTCCAGTAGCTTCAGAGGAGGGTCGTAGCCTCTTGGCAGCAGCAACAACAACAGGGTAGCAGCCCAGCTGTAGTAGGAGTCCAATAAATCCCTTTCTCCCTTCTTTCTTCCCTTCTTCTTTCCTTTCTTCTTTTTCCCTTCTCTGTCTTCATTTGTTTGTAGCAGCAAAAATGAGAGTCTCAACTGACTCTCCCCTATTTATAAGGGCCTGTTTGGCAAAAACACTTTTATAAAAATAGATTTTTCTTACCTCTTTAATTTGAAATAAATTTTTTATAGAAATAAGAGTTCACTATGAAACCAACTGCATTAAAACCCTTAAACATACCCCTAATCATGGTAGAAGATAGATTGAAAAACCCTATCAAATAGTGGGGCCCACAAGAGAAAAACACCAATTCTGGGCATTCTACGACTGAACAAGTAGGCCGGTTGGCCAGCGGCTCTCTAGCCGATTAGCCCCTTTTTGGTTCCCTGTTGTCCTAATTTCTGTCTAAGGTACCCCACTTTATGTGGGACCCTTTTTTTTTGTCTTGTCGGCATCCTAAAGGCTATCTCCATACCACAGTAAGGTATCCTTTCCTCCCTTTACTTCCTCCTATACAACTGATTATAAATCATTTCCACCATGTACCCTTCTCCATAATCTTTCTATTTCTAAGTTTGGGTTCTCAAACCAGGGTGTTACAATTTCTCCCCTCCTTACAAAAATTTCATCCTTGAAATTTGTGAGGTGGCTAGTTCTCAAAACAAGTTATCTTACTTCTTCGTCTTCATTTACATCATTCACTCATTCTTTGATTTCTCATCAAAATCAAGAGCTATCACTTTCCATCTCGTTACTTCCATCAATACACTTAAGTCATCAATGTAATTTACTCATTTGTCCAATTCATATCTCATGACTGTAAATTCTTGACTTTTTAATAATCTTATATTTTTAGGATTCAAATATCTCTACATAAAGTATGATTTTCCTTCTTATGTCACTTTTGATCTCCCATATCCTATAGGCAAGTTCATGGTTTCCACAAAAGCATCGAACTCCAAGATATTTTGTCTTCAACCCTCGTATGCTATTATATTATTATTATTGTATATTTTTTATTTTATAATTGTCATCATGTTTCATCTAGAACCTCAAGTGTCATATTCATATTATATTCCACCACAAAATAAAATTTGTAGTCGTATATCTATATATAGACTTGTTATAGTGTCCCACTTTCTACTTTCATTTATTACTAGATCCATCCTCAACCACATAATAGCTTTCACCATAAGGATCTGGGAAAATAAATAAATCTGATATCCACTTATTAAGGATTACTTAAGTCATTATCCACATATTATTCCATCTTTTTTATAGGTTTAATTACATATTATCATTTTTCATCTTTATCCAATTCAAATCTTATCTAATTTTCATCTCATTAAGTCTTTACTTGCTTTATCAGTACTGAACCACTTCGTATTTTCTTCACTTTCTAAATTCCTATTTACCTCCACCTTCTTGATTCCTATTTAACACCATTCCTTTATTTCTCCTTTCTAAATCCCATGACCTCATGGTAAATATATCTTTCCACACATTTATTATTTTTTTTATCACTTCATTTCTAATGACAAATACTCAAAACATGGTCCTCTGAATTCCATTAATACCACATAGTCCTCCCTCATGAAAGTGTGATACCCTACTTTTTAAACCCGGTCTAATTACACGGTTAACCCGGTTTAACCATGCAGGACCCGAACCAGGGAGGGTTAAGGCGGGTTCCTTATGAACCATGATGGCAAGGGTAACTTTGAACACTAGTTGGCCGGACAAGTCCGAGTCAGTGCTAGAGGAGACGGGTGTACCCAAGCCGTGTACATGCACATATCATAAGGCCATGTACGGATAAAGCAGGTATGTAGCCGTCCGTATCCTAAAGCGCATACGTATAATATACCTTATGCCGAGAGTGAGATTCGTGCCGAGAGTCGAATTCCATCAAAATCCCACTTGTTGGCCAATTTTCGGCCCTCAGGTGGGCGATCACAGGTGGGCGCATCCGGCCACCTGAGTGACCCACCCATTTGTTACTAATGGTTTCAGGAAGTATAAATAGCTATTATTATGTTTTCCATATCTCATTTATTACACTGAATAGTTGGTGAGAAAAATTAAGAGGAGAGAGAAAAGAAAGGAGAAAGGAGAATGAAGAAGAAGAAAGGGGAAGGAAGAGGAAGAAGAAATGGATTTAAGCGGCGCCAAGGTTTGATCTTCCCATTTCGACGCCGGGAGAGTGATCTCCAACACGAGATCTACGTTTAGAGGTGAGCAAAGGCTATGTTCTTAAACTTTCACCAAACCCAAGTAAAACCCTTGATTTGGGTAGAGTTTCTTGAGGTCTTGTAAATCCCCCTTGAGATGATGAATCTAAGGTTTAATAAATGGTTTATGTGTTGATTTTGAAGGATTTGAAGAAGTGTTTCCATGGTTGGAGGAGCATTGGTGATTTGAGGTGATTTTGGGGTTTTTGAAAGAGTTCTTGAGCAAAGAAGGTAAGATGGCTTCCATTCCTTAAATCTAACCTAGATCTAGGTTAGAATCATCTTATGAGACCTTGAATGTGTGGAGAATGGGTTTGGAAGATCCCCATTTGATTCCCCAAAGGTTAGGGAAGGTTTTGAGGAAAATGGCATTTTCCTGCCAAGACCGGTGGGCCAAATG
This sequence comes from Macadamia integrifolia, assembly GCF_013358625.1. Classification (NCBI taxonomy): domain Eukaryota; kingdom Viridiplantae; phylum Streptophyta; class Magnoliopsida; order Proteales; family Proteaceae; genus Macadamia; species Macadamia integrifolia. Next base: position 188,320 of record NW_024869058.1, read on the forward strand.
GCCCGCCTGAGGGCACCCACCTGAGAGGACAGGGCCTCGGGGCCAACTGGTGGGCCCTACCGGTGGGCCCTACCGGCGGGCCAACCTGCCCGTCGGTCCTAGCAGGCCCTCGACCTCCACCGGTGGGCCCCTACGGGTGGGTCAAGACAGGTGGGTTGTTCGACCCACCCGAGAGGCTCCCATCGTGATTTTTACGTCCAAATGGACCCGAAACGGATGTGCGACCTTCTTTTAGGATTCTAAACATGATTTTATCATCAAATCTTATTAGTTTTGGCCCCAAAGTGGTGAAATGCTAACCCCATTCACTTATGATAGGTTCACCAAAACTTACGCTTCTCGCACCGGATCTCACCCGTACCGAGCGTGAGTCTTTGTACACTACAGGTAAGTGGGGAGAGGACGTTTAGCGTTATTTTAAGGCTTGTTTGGGATTCATTAAATTGTATCTAGACTATCCATGTCATCATGCAAATTATATCTAGCTTAGCCATCCTCATATTATTATGACATGTGTGTTATGTTTATTTTCTCAATGTCAAATGATGATGTGATTATGTGATGAATGATGAAATCTTTGTGCATAATGCATTATTAGACTAGATGTCGTAGTCGGCTTGGAAACGAGTGCATTGGTGGCCCATGGAATGGGACGCGGTGGCACTATACAATCGTACTATGTCATATAGGAGCATGCGGCTTAGGATTATCATCTTCCCGTGCTACAACCCTTCCCAACAGGGGTTGAGGTGTTAGGTTACCATTTGGGGGGAAGCAGTGGTCGCGGTTGTTGGGTCACTGTGGGGGTTAGACATACGTCCGGCTGGTCATTAGGACAGTCGGCAACCTCGGTGGTATATTCAAGAGGGCCAATCGTACTGCTTTTAAATTGTTGGAGTCAGCACCTTTATTTTCTGTCATTTACTTTTATGTTGAGAGTCGGTGGTCGGCATGCTTTACTTTTTCGAGTACTCACGGTGGGCCTTCTCCGACAGCCCTATGGGCGTATCGCGGGATGGAGTTCGTGGCTCGTACCCGGAGTATACGTGCACTGTGGTTGTAGTAGCACTAAACCCAAGACTTAGTAATGTTGTTTAGGTAGATGTGATTAAAAATGAATTGCATAGCATATAGTGCATATGGTTGTGTAAATATCATGCCTGCGGGCCCACATGTACTTAACTATGTACTACAATTTGGGTATCAAGTATAATGGGGACATTTATAGGTAATTTAAGTCTTCCGCTGAACTGTTGAACATTTTCTTAGTTGTGTGTATGTTGTGGTTGGATGCTGTATCAGATGATCCTGGCAGGTTTGGGTTAACCGGAGTTAACCCTGTCACCGGTCCGGTTCTGTGTAAATGGGGTGTGACAGCAAGTCCATCTAGCAGAACCTCATTTGACCAAACCAACAAGAGATAACTAGTGGGAGAGCTTCCACGATGGGCCAGCCGGTTCGCTAAAATCTATACTTTTAAAACAGTACCCAAGAGTGTTTTATTCTACTCTTTTTGGTCATTTTGCCCTCCAACGGGTATCGGTTTGCCACCAAACTCATTTCTAAGCTTCTACTCACTACTTTCTATGATTTTCTTTGCTCCAATTCTGAATAGGCAGGAGTAGTAGGTTGGAGAGGCCAACAATAGCTTGGCTGACAGCAGTGGAATGCCAGGAAGGGAAGGACGACCCAACATGTACCTGTGCCCCCTGCCAACAGTGTTGGAAGAGTCAACAAGTAAAGTGGGCCAACAGGTGATTACTAACCCTTAATATGGATTGGATATGATAGGGAATACAATAGACTCAAAGGGGAGCAAGTCTGGCTCAACCGGCTAGAGAGTTCTGAACATGACAAGCCTGAACAGAATGGCCATAATTGGCTTAAATGGATCCCACTCTTGGAAATTTGACATGTGGAACTATTTCCATGGGTCTAATATGATTAAATGAGATAATTAATGAAATTATAAAATTAATTTAATTATGGGAACATAAGTAGTTTTATATATGTAATTACTATATCATATTCTATAAGTAATATGATTATATATACATATATGGATATAATATATTATATATATATATTAGTGTTAGAAGGCCACTAATGTGGGGCTATCTAAGAGCCACCACCGGCCACTATACCTCACTTTTCTTCACACAAAATTACTTGGACAGCAAGAGGAAGAAAGAAGAAAGAAGAAGAAGAAGAAAAGAAGAGAAGAAAGGAAAATCAGAGAAGAGATTCACCTACTTGGGAGGCTACTGTAGGGTTCAGCAAGGAGGTATGTACTTTTCATTTATATGAACCTGTAGTAGAAAAGAATTCAGAAATAGAGAAGGGTAGGAACTTATTGTGTAGTATGGAAGAAATTCTGAAATTCAGCAAGGATTTGATTGTGAGGATGTCATGATTTTCACTGTTCTTTGATGGTTTAGTTGAAGGACCTTAAAAATCAGAAAATGGTTACAAGAACCATGGCCGATTGGGGCTTAAGAGTGAGGAATCTCACTAAGTTTCTTAAAACATAAATAATATATGTGAATTAAAAGAAATCCTACCTTAATTTTCTGTTCTAAGGTTGTAAGGATACATGCATGATGATTGAGGTTCAATTTTTCACATGCAAAATGAAATTAATGGTAGAAATTGTGCATGCAACCTTAGATTGAGGTCTGATTATGAAGCTCTGACTTTAATTCATACTTGTGAATGAGATTATGAGAATAGGAGGTATGATTATGGAAATTTCTGCTGAATTGTCTAATTAATCAGAATTAATTAAATGGGTTAATGATTAGATTAATAGAATGATGAGAATTGATGTGCTTATTCACTGTTGTGAAGATATGATGAAAAAATAGGGGTTTAATGGCCAAGCATATGAGTAATTAGTAGAGAAGGTTGGCAAAATTGAAATTCTGCAAAAAAGGCACGACCAGTGGGAGACATCCGGCCGCCCGGTCGGGCCAGGGTCTCCAGCCAGTTAGGCTTCTAGAGACCATTTTGCCCTCAGATTTTGATAATAATGTGTGGGTCTGAGAGGGGACCAGTAGGGCTTATAGGAGAGTAAAACACTATATTAGGGTGTGTGCTTAAGCTCTAGAATCTAAATTTATAAATATATGTATAATTTTGATTTTTAAGAATTCCAACTAACTGTGAGGGAACAAGTTCAGCACCTGGAAAAGTGATAACTGAATTAGATTGTCCAGGTGAGTGGTTCCCCTCTATCTTACATCTTTTGGTGTGTTTATTAGTTGTTTCTCATTCATTTAATTGTTTGTGTTTGTGTATATGCATTTACCTTCATTTATTCTGTTATGGTTCTATTATGTTGGAATGGAAGGTATGAGAAACATGAAAGGTAAGACAAGTAAGATGGGTCACGAACAAGTGCCCATATTTTCATATGTGATTTGGTTGATTGGTTGTGCATCATGTGGTATGATGGCTAGGTATCATAACCCTAAGTGTTACACCCCTTGTCTGTAGGGGGTTAGGTACGGACTAATCCCAACATATGTGGCTACCTGATCAATAGTACACTGTGAGTGGTACGACGTATTGTACCAGAGATGGATGTGAGACAAGATACGACATATTGTATGCCTTGTGGATTTTATTATATGGGATTACCATCTAGGGGTTAGCCGGGGGACCGAAGCTCTGACCGAGACCGATTGGCTCCTGCCTGCAATGAGCTTATATTCCTGAGGGCCCAATGTATAGGGTAGAGAATGCCACCTAGGTTGCATAGCACTATACCCATAGGTGATGAGACTTAGTAAAGGACTAGGGAAATTTGTATAGTTAAATAAATGGATTCATGAGCATCATCTTTATATGTAGAGCATGCATTGCATATGGATGCATGTATTTTGTCTACCCCACCCCTCATTGAGCATTATCAGTGCTCACCCCCCTTTTTCTTTGCTCTATAGATGAGGAGAGCAGTCACCTACAGGATACTAGTACTAATCATGATGCTATGGTTATGATCAGTTGGCATGTACTCCAGATTTTGATGATTTCAGTCATCGACCTGATTGCTAGTGCGACGATTATTTTATGGTGGACAATATTCTTGAGATATGATATTATGATATTTTTGTGTATATATGAGGATGGATGTTGAGACCAATATTTGATGGTTTGATAGGTGGAAGAATTCTTTTTGTGTATATATTTTGATACTTGGATTATTGTAATATAATAGATTACTATAGGTAAATTCTGAAAGTTATGTACATATATTATCAGGTATCACATAGATGCACTGGGTGAGTATTAACCTTACTTGATTTTATACTATCTACTGCAAATTGTTCTGATTTGATTATCTATATTATGTGGATGTGGTATTGAGGACTCTCCTAGAGTAGGATTCTGGGGTAAGCAGGATGACTGGGTAAGGTAAGGTATCCAGTGCCGGCATGCCTGTGCTATATAGACAGCAAGGTCAGGTATGGCAGGGTGTGACGGTTTGGGTGGTATCAGAGCAAACTCCAGGACTAAAGTCTGACAACCCACAAGACTTAGGATCATCCAGTGCAATAGGAAGTAAGAAATAAAAACTTCAAGATAAAAGCTTAATTGTTGTGAATTTGATGTGCGTAATAGAGACATGATTAGGATATGACTGGTTTCTTTTATTTTGATGGTAATTTTGTATATGATCAGTTGCTACATTACTCATCGTTGTTGAAATATATGTGTTGAGCATTGGGAATTAATACACTATGATTTTTCAGGAAATTCCCAAAATGCCACCAAAATGGGCTCAACCTCAGTAAAGAATACGACACCGAAAAAGGGCTCGGCCCACTGTTAGAGCTCACCCTATGGTGTCTGTGAGTGATGAGAGGCAAAGTCAGTCGGTATCGGGAACATAAGAATCAGTTTTTGCTATGTCACCTCCTGTACCTCTAGTGCTTACAGCACAGGATGTGGCCACTCTGATGACCAATATGGTCCAAGGTATACACCAAGGGCTGCAACAAACAATACCACAGAGTATGCAACAACAACAATAGCAACAGAATAGGGTTGTTGAGGAATTGGTCATAGCAATGCATGCTAGGGGAATACGAGTTCCACCTACACCAATGGCACCACCTCCTCCAGTACCTACAGCATCTGTACCTCTAGTTAACCCTAGGATTTTGGTTATACCATAGACTACAGGCAGGCAAGCAACCCAGGATGTATCAGCTCTTGGTACACAGGTAGGACAACAAGGTTTAGAGATCCCACTAGCAGTACAAGTGTGGACTGATATGAGTAAATTGATGGAAAAATTCCAGAAGTATAGGCCTCCATACTTCAGTGGTGTGAGTTCTGACCCATTAGTACCATCAAATGGGTGGAAGGTGTTGAAAAGGCATTGGCAGTGTTAGGTTGTAGTGATGAATAGAAGATAATGTGTGCTACCTATCAACTACAGAATGAAGCCTATGCCTGGAAGGCTACCAAACCCATACTGCTAGCCACACATTCACATCCCACCTAGGATCAGTTTGTAGAGGTATTCTATAGGAATTATTTCCCTATCAGTGTGAGAGATTGGAAGGAATCAGAGTTATTGGCTTTGACTCAAGGACCTAAGTCAGTATTGGAGTACCAACAACAGTTTGACGATTTATATTATTTTTCCCTAAAACATAAGAAGAATGATAGTGCAAAGGTAAAGAAATTTGAGATGGGTTTGAGGTCTGGCATTGGAGCTATGTTAGTAGCTCATCGGCTCCAAAATTATGCTGATGTGGTTCAGATTGCAAAGTCTATTGGGGACAAGTAGAGGGAAGGTTATCAGGTTCAGGCAACAAGAAGGGCCAGGATAGGTAACCCAGGGAGACAATTTGGAAGGTTTGGAAGGGGAGCTTCTTCTTCTGCCATAGCAACCAGACAAAGAGAGGCTAGTAGAGTTTCTACCTAGTCACAGTTAGCTCAGTCACAGCCAACAGTAACTATAGCTTAACCTATTAATGTGAGATTCTATATATGCCAGCAGATGGAGCATTATCCAAGATTTTGTCCTCAAAGGAAATCTAGCTAGTAGAGTGTGACTTCTTCTTCTTCTGCACCCACCAAGAAGTCACGGGCAACTAGGAAGGTTTTTGCACTCATAGATGAAGAAGCTAAGGTTGCACCTGGAGTGGTAACAGGTACAATGCTTGTCTCTAATATACTAGCATATGTATTATTTGATTCTGGTGCATCTCATTCATTTGTATCTTCTAATTTTTCTCCAAGGCTGGATGTGAAACATAAAAAGTTAACTTATCAGTTGATGGGCAGTACATGTCACGCCCCATTCACATAGAACTAGATCGGTGATCGAGTTACCTTCGGGTAACCCTAGAATCACCATGATGCACTAAACCACATCACAACATGCAATACAAGATATGGGAATATAACTAAATAATTCAGCAGAAGACTTATCACTTATATCTGTAAATTCCCCACTACTCTTGATACCCAAATTGTTATACATAATATATATACATGGGGGCCCGCAAGCATGATAATTACACAAGAAAATGATAATTTAAATATCTAGAGCACAAAACGGGAAAATAGCAAAAGAATAAAAAAGGGTGATGATCGGTAATCACTACTGTTGCCCTATAATGCACCCCTCGTATATGGACCCAGCACCATGTATGAAACCTTTCAGAATCCACCAGTCCCCTACTGGAAACTCGTCAGTGGGCCTCGGGTCTTACTCCTCCACGGGAAAACCTGTAAAATCATCTAAAAAGTTGTATATACAAGGGGTGAGCTCACTAGCTCAATAAATTGAAAGAAAGACACAAACAAGTAGCCACATTTCAAATGATCCTATATGCAAGTAATTTATTTTAGGCTTAATTACCTAGGCAACAATGCTAAGTCATAGGTTATGCGCTACTCACAACCACAGTGCGTGTATGCCCCGGGTACAAGACGCGTTCTCCATCCCATGATACACCCATAGGGTTGTCATAGAGGGCCAATCGTGAGTATTGAAAAAGTAAATTATGACCATACCATAGCATAAAAGTAAATCATGGCTGAACCATAGCATAAAAATAAATCATGGTCAAACCATAGTAGAAAATAAATGCAGTACGCTTGGCCCTCTGAATATATCACCAAAATTTTCAACTGTCCTAATGATCAGCTAGGCGTACTTCTAACCCTCATGGTAGTCTACGACCGACACTTCCCCTAGTGATAAGCCAACACCTAAACCCTTGCTGGGAAGGTCGTAGCATAAGGGAATGTCAACCTAAACCCAATACGTTTATATGAGATAGTACGACTACATAGTATATCTTCCACGAAGCCCCAATGCATTCATTTCCAAGCTGACTACGGCGTCTAATATAGCAATTCATCACATATCAAACAATCCATCACCATCCAATAATTTAAATAATCCATGCTCATAATTCAAAGCAAGTAAAAAGTAGTGGAAATCTTAAAGATACATTATAACGGTTCATAAATATATCCTGCAGTAGACGAGACATATGCATGAAGATGGCATTCATAAATGGCAAGATGATGTTCGCAATGAAAATGATGCAATAAACACTCCAAAATAAAATCAATATCCCCTTCCCACTTACCTATTCACGTATGAGATGTGCACACTTGGTACGAGTGAGATCCGGCGTGCATAGACAAGGGTGTGAGGGTAGCGGCCGAAAAAAGGGAAGAAGAAGACCTTCTTTTTGCCTTCGGCCCTCTCTCCTCTTTTTCTCTTTCTTTGAGGAGGGGAGTGTCGTGTGTGCTTTCCTACGAGCCCTGCACCACCTTATCACCGCTCGAAGATACGTGGAAGCCTATTTCATAGGAGTGAAGTTTATCATTGAGACGGGGGTTTGATGATGGTCCAATATGGGGGATTGGGATCATGCAAGAAGGTGTTTGGAGTCACCAACTAGTATTATGGGCCTAGGACCCGAGGGTCGGCTCGATTCCTAAGAAAAGGGCCCAAAAGTTGGTATGGTCCAAAGATTTAGGGTATGTGTCAAGTTATAGAATTGGGAAGGTGCTAGGCACCCAATCTACCCGGTTCAACTGGTCTTCCTACTAGATGCTTAAGGACGAACATTTTCCACGATTATTCCTATTCCGCATAGCTAAATTATCACTCCTATATACATTGACTGAATTTAAAAGATTATGTACACTACAACAAGGTCCATATAGAGTCTACATTATGCTAATTTGGGTGAGAAATTATACCTGAGCTTGACCCCTGTTTCGGGTCAAGAATGGTGGGACCCCGATTTGTGCTGGCACAAACTGTCTTTTGACTTTTCCTGGCTCAGAGGAAGATGGTCTCGACCTCCAACTTTCTTTCTCGAGAGAATTTGATTGGACAGAGTTCCGACTAAGAACGGTTACTTTCAGATTTTGACTATGGTATTGATTATGCAGAGCTTCCACTAAGGATGGGCTACTTCTGGATTTTGGCCGAGGTGGCACTCCGGTAGAGCTTCCTCTGGGGATAGGTGATGAGAACATTTATGTGTGAAATCTAGGGTAGTAAAACATGCATTTTACATATTTAGAATGGAACTACCTTGGGTTTTACTCTCTTTTTGCAGGTTTTATATTTTTAAGGCCTTAAGGATTATTGGGCACTATATCTTCAATTTTGCACGTAAAGAGGTCCTATTTCTTTCCATGGTTGCGAAGAGGATGAAATTTTGGGCAAGATGGATGTGTTCAATTAAAAGTACACATTCGTTTGGTCACCCGTACAAATGATTATTCTTTTCGGGTCAGAAAAAGAATAATGGATCAGAACTGAACCGAGATGCAGAACCAGCCCGTTTGCAATTGTCCTAGAGGTACAAGGAATACTCCAAATGCCAACAAGGATCGATGGACCACATCCTTAAGTGATTAAAGATTTGTTTTTGGTAACAACAACTACCTAGCGTAGTTGGTGAGCTATGGTGTACAAAATTCCCTTGCTCACCAAGAGGTCTCAAGTTCGAATCTCATGGTTGTTTTTTTTAGAGAATTTGTTGAAGATTTCCTGCTTTTCATTCACTTAAAGCACTAAGGGCATGGAGGGGATTTCCACATCAAATTAGAAGCAAGAAGAGAAAAAAAAAAGGAAAGGAAAACCGTGGAAGCAAGAAGAGAAGAAAAAAAAAGGAAAGAGAAAAAAAGGGGAGAAATAAAGATTGTCCAAATCTTCTCTCTCCTCCACATCATCACCAAAGATTGTCCAAATCACACAAAGCAAGAAGAAAATCGTCCCTAGGAGAGAGAAAAAGAAGAAAAATAAATTAGAAAAAAAGAAGGAAAGAAAATAAGCAAAAAAATTATAGTAAATTTCTCCAAATTTATTTCTCTCTTCTCTCTCCTCCATCTTAGCACTTTTGGACTCAAAAGATCTCACAATCAATTGTGGGTTTCTCCCTTTTAGGAAAGAGAAAATTGTTACCCTACCTCCCCATTCCCTATAAATACAATTCATGTAAGAGGAGGGGAGACAATTCATTCTTCTTCTAGTTTTTTTTAGTTGCTCTCTCTCTCTCCCTCTCTCACTCTTTAGTTTTAGTTCTTCTCTATTTTTGCTTTAATCACTTTTGTAATAGTTTTTTATGTCAATTAATGCAAGCACTCTTTTATTCTTATTCAGCCTTTTTATGTTTATGATTTATGCAATTGAGTTGTAATTTTTTAAGTTATAGTTCTAGGCTTAGATCTAGGTGACAAGATCACGAGCCGTGGAGCAATTTTTTTTCAAGTTCAAGCATTGATTCAAGTAAGTAGGCTCCTTCAGTAGTCTTCTCTCCCCCCTCTCATTCCCTCTTCTGACTACCCTTTCTTTCTTAATTTAGGATTTTTATTTTCAGTCGTTACATTATTGCTATCCCTTTCCCCCAAGGTTCATGGCTAGTGTATGTGTTGGCTTTGCCCCTCCTAGCCATAGAACCATCAATTTATTGCTTTTATTTTAATTGTCTCCCTTTCCCTAAAGCCAAGTAGAATAACCCTTGTAAGAGTGACTCTCTGGTCAAGTAGAGAAGCTCATATTATGATGCATCTCTTGGGCTAAGTAGAGAAACCTACTTGTGAGTCTCTCTCTAGCTTTATCCCCTTTCTTTTACTTTATTTTTATTTCATCATTTTTTTCCTTTATTTATTTATTTATTTTTTTTTTAATTGCATGGGTTTTTTATTTTTAGTTATTTAATTATTTAATTTTAATTGCGTGGCTTACGTCTTTAAATTCTTAGATGACGAATGGTTAGGACGTTATTTTAGATACATGTGTTTAGGATGGTAATTAGAATTAGATCACAATCATTAATCGGTTCACTTTTGCATTATTAAAAGAAATAAAAAAATAAAGTGGCTGCTTTCCCTGTGTTCGACCCGTAGCTACACTGATCCGTACGCTTGCGGTTACATTTTAAATTTCAAACAACTACATTTGGAAATGGATGCGCTTCATGGCCGATGATTGGTACCGGTGTCACATAGTCCATACTCAACTATGATATGTATGCTAGATTAGATAAATGGTCTCGGGTTTCACTTTGTGGCCAAGGTCATTCTGCTATCATGTACCCGGGACTGTATTTGGAGATGGATTACACTTTGTGGCTAAGGTCTTGCTGGTATCGTGTAATTCATACTAACTGTATCACTATAAAGGCATGTAGAATATATGTGGTTAGGTATCACTCTCTATGCTATGAACCCTTGCCAATAGGGGTTGAGATGTTAGATAACCCATTGTGGTATGTTTGATGTGCCTTTCTGGAATGCCACACCCTCAGAACGATGCGATTGTTGTCAGAGGCAAGAACCTATCCGACGATGTGTTACTGGTGTCATGACTGCTAGGAGGGGGTTATCAGGAGTTTTTTCGATGACCCATGGATGCATACTGGGATCGACAGGCTTCTAATCACGGTTAGGGTTTGTATCCTTACATAGTTGATGGCGGTTCGAGACAAAGGATATAGCCTAATGCACCGTAGTAGCATTTACGAGACTTATATGTATTGTTAGGTGGATAATAAATAAATGAAATGCATCACGAGCATCATGGACTATGTGTTTAATTGTCAGAATCATGCATCATAAATTATTACTGCTATTGTCTTGCTTGGTTGTGCTTGACCCCACCCCTTACTAAGCGAGTTGGAAAGCTCACCCCACGTATACACCCCTTTTCAGATGATGATGCAGGTACCGTGGTGCCAATGGAAGGTGACCCAGTATATTTTGGGTCAGAGTATGGTGTGAACGACTGGTGGATGCCAGAAGCAGAGGAGCACAATTAGGACTGTGCTTGTGACCACTATGCTTACGTCACACCGTGAGATTGTACATCATATTTTGATACTTTGGGTGTAACTGTGGATTTTATATTATTTTTGAGATTGTATTATACATCATGGATGAATGTAACAGAATAAATCGGTTATCGCTATTATATTATCATTAAACGTTTTTCTCATTTTATTTATGATTCTGCTACTATACTCTGATTCCGCTGCTTATGTTGGTTTGTGATGTGAGATCATGAAAATGTTAAGGTACTGCTATCAGAGATCCTGGTAGGTTGGTAAGATAGGTACGTGTCTTACTCACACCACCCGTATTCTTAATGGTAAGTTGGGTATACTAGAATTGGGGTGTGACAGGAACCCAACCAGCAGCTTAAATGGCCAGTGGAAACAAGCCCAGGCTATTTTTGGTGGGTTGTTTATGGTGGTCATGGCAGCAATGTGTATTGACTGCTTCTTGTCCTCCAATCGGCTCTTACTCGGTTAGATGCCCTATATTGTGTATATGGTCTTCCGGTAGTTTTGGTGTGTGCAAAGATTTGTGAGTGGGGTGTCGGGTTACTATCCGCAATCAGGAAGCTTGAATTCCTACTAGTTGGACAGATAGGAGATACACTGGCAGGTGGGGTCATCCTTTCCTCTTTGGCAATGGGCTGTCTTGAGCCAATACCTAGTGGTACTTCCCACTTGCGGTTCGAGACCTATCATGACAATTCAAATTAGACCAGGTTAGGGCATAGGTGTAACAATCCCCCTCCTTATAAGAATTTTATCCTTAAAATTGATCATACCTAGTAGGTCAAACAATCCAGGGTACTACTTCTTTATTTCCTCTTCCTGCTCCCAAGATGCTTCATGCTTTGGGTGGTTCATCCACTTCACATTGATGAAGGACACAGTGGGATTAAGGAGAATGTGGTCCTTCTTATCAACAATCTTCTCTAGATACTCCACGTAGGTAAGGTCCTCATCCTACTCACAGGTATGTAAGTCAAGATATGAGTTGGGTCAGAAATTTACTTCCTCAGCATGGATACATGGAAGACATCATGTGTACCCTCCAACTCTGGTGGTAAAGTTATCCTATAAGCCACCAGTCCGATCCTCTCTAGTGCATCATAAGGTCCCATAAATCTAGGACTTAGCTTTCCCTTCTTGTCGAACCTCATTACTGCTTTAACTGGGGAGATCTATAAGAATACCTTGTCTCCAACCCCAAATTCTAGATGCTTTCTCCTGACATTTGCATAGCTCTTTTATCTGGACTGAGCTAATTTAATTCTCTCTCTGATCACCCCCACCTTCTCACTAGTAGTGTGTATCAAGTCTGGATCCAGTACATGCCGCTCACCAACCTCATCCCAATAGAGTGGAGTCTGACACTTCCTGTCATACTATGGTTCCAATACAGACATTCCAATGGTGGATGGATAACTATTGTTGTAGGAGAACTCAATAAGTGAAAGGTGCTTATCACAACTGTAACTCATATCCAAGGCACATGCTCGAAGTAAGCCCTCTAAGGTCTAAATGCTACTCTCCGACTGACCATCGGTCTGTGGGTGAAATGCTATGCTGAAACTTAGCTGTATCCCCATAGCTTTCTACACACAGGTCTAGAATTTAGAGGTAAATCTGGGGTCTCGATCAAGATGATGTTGACTGGTACACCATGTAGCCAAATGATGTTGTCAATATATAACTTGGCCAACTTGCCCATAAAAAATGTGACCTTGATTGGGATGAAGTGAGTTGCCTTGGTCAAGTGATCCACAACTACCCAAATGGCATCTATACCCTTTTGAGTGTGGGGTAGGCCTGTGATGAAGTCCATGTTGATATTCTCCCATTTTCACCCCAGGATAGGTAGGGGCTACAGTAAACTATGGGGTCTTTGTCTCTCTGCTTTGACCTGTTGGCACGTGAGACATCTAGACGCATGTGTGGCCACATCATTCTTCATTCCCTTCCACCAGTAAGAGCCCTTGAAATCCTTATACTTTTTGGTGCTGCCGTGGTGAATGGAATATGGAGAGTTGTGTGCCTCTCAAAACTGTATCTCTCAAATCACCATCACTAGGCACGCACAACCTCCCCTTGAATTTGAGAATCCTTCCTTCAATCATAGAGAAATCTGGGTCTTTCTGGGTTCCTTCCTTGCAATCTGTTATCAGCTTCTGTAACTCTGCATTAGTACCTTGAGCTGCAGTGATCCTATCCTTTAGACTAGGTTGTACCACCAATGCTAACAGTGACAAGGTGACACTTTCCACTAGTAGCTCCAAATCAAGTTTCCTGGCCTTCTCTATGAGATGCTCATTGGTGGATAGTGATGCAAGAGTTAGTGACTGGGATTTCTGACTAAATGCATTAGCTACCACATCGGCCTTTCCTAGGTGATAGTGGATAGTACAGTCATAGTCCTTCGTCAGCTCCAACCAACGCCTCTGCATTAGTACCTTAAGCTATAGTGATCCTATCCATTAGACTAGGTTGTACCACCAATGCCGACAGCGACAAGGTGACACTTTCCACTAGTAGCTCCAAATCTAGTTTCCTGGCCTCCTCTATGAGATGTTCATTGTTGGTTAGTGATGCAAGAATTAGTGACGGGGATTTTTGACTAAATGCATCAGCTACCACATCGGCCTTTCCTGGGTAATAGTGGATAGTACAGTCATAGTCCTTCATCAACTCTAACCAATGCCTCTGTCTCATGTTGAAGTCCTTTTGGGTGAAGAAGTACTTAAGGCTCTTATGGTCACTATATATCTCACTCTTCTCACTATACAACTAATGCTTCCAGATTTTCAATGCAAAAATCATTGTTGCAAACTCCAAATCATCGATGGGGTAGTTCTTCCCATAATCCTTCAACTAGTGGGATGCATAAGAAATAACCTTCCCATGCTACATCAATACACAATCCAATTCTAGTTTGGAGGCATCACTATACACAACCATACCACCTATACCGATTGAAATAGTTAAGACCGATGTTAATACTAGCTGTGAGGGTCGCGGCTGGGGAATGGACTATGCATCTCCCCCTGTCCTAGGGGTGGGCCAGATTCTTGAGAAAAAGGCCTAAAATTTACTCTGGTCTAGAGATTTAGAGTAAGTGTCAGGTTATAGAGTTAGGAAGGTGTTAAGCACCCAATCTGCCCAGTTCAACAGCTCTTCTTGGTAGATGCTTGGGATTGAACACTTTCCATATTTATTACTATTCTATATGTATGGCTATGTCATCAGACATATATACATTAATTTAGTTCAAACTACTATATACACTAGAACAAGGCATGTATAAAGTCTACATTTTAACGAGGTGGTTGAGAAATTATACCTGAACTTAACCCCTATTTTGGGTCAACAGGGTTGGGCCCCTAACTAGTACTGGTTTGGACTGTCTTTCATGTTCTCCTGGCTCAGGGGAAGATGGTCTTGACCTCTAACTTTCTTTCTTGAGAGATGCTGACTGTGATGGTATTTGGACAGAGTTCTGGCTAGGAACAGTCACTTTCGGATTTGGATTCGGACAGAGCTTCGGCTAGGGAAGGCTATTTTTGGGCTTGGGATGAGGTGGCACTCCGATAGAGCTTCTGCTAGGGAAGGCTATTTCTAGATTTGGTATGAGGTGGCACTCTAGTAGAGCTTCCACTGGGGGATATGCTAAGGTGGCACTTCGGCAGAGCTTCCGTTGGGAATGGCTATTTCTGAAAAGATTCCAGGGACATTCAGGCAGGGGTTCTGCTAGGAATGGCTATTTCTGAAAAGAAATGGGCTGACCTAAAAATGGATTTAAGAACTCCAAAGTCCAAAAAAAAACTTTGAAGATCCGAACAGAATTTCAGATCTTAACAAAGATCTCTTCGTAGACCCGAAGAACCTCAAAGGGGGGGTTTCTATTTCAGGAACGCTCAAGAACGCTCAAGAACACTCAAGAACACTCAAGAACACTCAAGAACACTCAAGAACACTCAAGGGAGGTGGCTCAAGAATATACTGTTTTTGACTAAAAACTGGATCTAAGGTTTGAATTGAAGATCTTTAAGATCCCGAAGAATAGTTCAAAGATCCGAATGAGTTTTTGGATCTTGACGAAGATCGCTCTAAAGATCAAAAGAAAATCAAGAGGGGGAGGGGAGGAAAATTTCACTATGAAAGAGGGAAAGGGGATTCTGGTGTCTTGATCTATTTTTTCTATGGGATGGGGGTATTTATAGTTTTTTTCTAGCCAAAAAGGAGAGGGGGAATCCCTTTATCCAGTGGATGAAAGGGGAGCTCTTACCTAAATTGAGGGGATAGGATTTTTGTCTAGTGGGTAAAGGGGGAGTTGAAGACAAAAATGGGTGGGGAGGACTTTTGTCCAATGGGTAAAATGGGATTTTTGAAAAAATGGGAGGAGGGAGAAAATTTATCCGAAAAAGGTGGTTTTCAGAAAAGCAGGAGGGGAGAGAAATTTTAGTTGGAAAAGGTAGTTTTCAGAAAAGCGAGAGGAGAGAGAAAGTTTAGCCAAAAATTCAGTTTTCAGAAAAGCGAGAGGAAAGAGAAATTTTAGCTAAAAAAGGTGGTTTTCAAAAAAGTGAGAGCAGAGAGAAAGTTTAATTGGAAAAAGGTAGTTTTCAAAAAAGTGGGAGGAGAGAGAAAGTTTAGCCAAGAAAAGGTAGTTTTCAAAAAAGTGAGAGGAGAGAAAGTTTAGGCAGGTAGTGCAGGTGATGTCATGGGTGCTCGATGGATGATGCGTAGGTAATGGCCGAGGTGTTGCAAGTATGGGTAGCGGGAACGTGCATGCATGGGTGTGCGGGCAATGTGCACAGCATGTGGGTCAGGCTAGCATGGGTGTGCAGGCAACATGTGCACAATGCAGGCAGGGTGTGCACTGCCATGCAGCAGGGACACGCATGCTATGTGGTGGGGGGGCGAATGCTGTGTGGCAGGGGCCAGTATGTTGTGTAGCGGGGGCACGCAACGTGCGGCGGGGGCACACAGCATGCGGTAGGGGCATGTAGGCCAGGCTAGCTGACTTGGCTGGCTGGTCAGCTTAGCTAGATGGCTGGCTGGCTGGTTGGTCGGCGTGCGCGACATGCGCATGAAAAAAATGTGATTTTCTAAGGAAGATTACTGGCAATCCAACTATCCGATTTTGGCGTACAATATATCATCAGAATTGTATTCTGAGCACTATCCATCTGTACTGTGTTCTTGACTGGACTCCTTCGTATGTAAAAAATCCAAAATTGGACCCCCTTCCCTCCCGTGTGAGGGTTTTTAGGGTTTCTAGGGTTTTAGGCCCAGGAGTGTTTGCATCAGCATCTCTGTCGGTCGAAACCTAGAAGTTGCATCCAAGATCCATATTTCATCATAGCCAGGGGAGGGTGACAAAATTGGGTGTCTACAGAATGCCCATCTTTAGCTGAGGCCTATGCTAACTACCAAAGGACAAAGAAAAGAACTACCACATTTTATCACCTGGAGCATGAACTGCCGTCATCTTGCTCAGTTATGACAGAGTTAAAAAATACAACAGAAAATATCTCCTAACTACTTTAAAGTTGTGGACTTACCTAGGGCTGCCAATTGTGGAAAGGAATTCATTACTCTTCCAATCTTGAAAAAAATGTTAGTACTTTGATCTTTAATTTTCCTTAGCTGGGCTTCACATGTGCCAGTTCAAGGAATTTTTGTCTTAAGGCTGGTTCTTTCGAACCAATCTAGACCATATGGTTTTGCTGGTGGGTTTTTTCGAACTGGGCTGGGCTATCTGGTTTTGTCAATTACATGAAAGAAACTCACGACTCTTTCCACCTGTAAAAGATAATAACAATTGATTTGGATTTTTTATTTGAATTTTGAATTTTGATACTTGATTTGGAATCTTTTAATTCTTGCTTTCGATTTGGAATTTTGTTCATTGATTTGGTTTGAATTTTGATGCTTGATTTGGAATCTTTTAATTCTTTGGTTCTTCTTTGAATTGAATTTGGACTTCCGAATTGGAATCCCAAATCAATAATAATTTTTTTTTAAATGGGCTCTCTCCTCTGTTCATTCTTCATTTTAGCTTTTCTGAGTGAAGTGAGTTCCTGGAACTCTCTGGTTTTTCTTGGAATTTTCCTTCCTGTTTTTAGAGTTTTTCACTTTGTTCTTGAAGTTCTTGAAGATCTTCATCTTATTCTTGAAGGAGGAGTTATTTGGAGAATTTGATATTCTTGTGGGCTTTTATGCAAAATTAAAAAATCTTTTGGGGCTTCTTGTAATTTAGAAAAGTTTTTGGGGATTCTTGTAATTTTTTAAAATAAGGCTGAAAGGAGGAAAAGGAAGACTCTAGGAGAGGTCCAGCTCGAGAGTTGCAGCAGTCCTTCTCACAGGGATGAGGGCCTAGCCAACTGGTATTGCTGGCATACTCTTCACAACAGCCGGATTCACATCTGTAACTCCATTTGGGGTTCCTGGGTAAGTCTTTACATTTCATTCATTATTTTGATCATCTTTTATTCCTATTTTGTTGTTCTCTTTTTTTATTGTACTGTTTTTGCTTTTTTTAATTTAGTTATTTATTATTATTATTTTTTGTTTCCATTAGCATGAGGGGAAGGAACCACCTACCTTGGCCTCCTATGGCCATCCGAACATGGTTTAGTCCTAGCATTGGATGCTTCCTCATAGGGTAAAGTAGATGGTTGATGATACCTATTTGTGCCAGCTGGCCCTTGTAGAGACAAGAAAGTTTAATCCAGCATTAGTGGGGGCCCTGATGGAGCGGTGGTGGCCGAGTACTCACACTTTCCACCTTCCTGTTGGCGAGATTACCATTACTCCTATGTGCTTCTATGCCTTGATAGGCATTCCATTTGGGGGTAGATCCATGACCCCACCCATAGGATTTTCGACTACCAGGGAGTTTGCAAATCTGACCGGTATCACCATCCAGATATGCATCCACCTAGGGGAGATTAGTGCCCGATGGTGGAAAGTCAGCTTGGGGGAGAACGCAAGTAACATGTCTTAGATAGCACATTCCTTTTTGCTATTTACCGTGGGTTAGTGCCTCTTCAGTGACCTCCGAGGGGGAGTAGATATCCGCCTGGTGTACTTCCTCAAAGAACTTCATACAGTAAATTCTTAGGAATAGGGCAGGGCCGCCTATGCATATCTCCTACGGTCCCTGGATCTACTGTCCTATAGAGATAGGGGCCTCAAGGGGGCAGGCAACATTATCCAGGTAACTTTCCTTCTCATAGCTATTTTCTTTCAGTTATTTGGTTTGCACTTTCTTACTTTGATTTCTTGAAACAGCCCTGGTGTTTTGAGCACCTGGGAACCATAGCTCCTAAACTGAGGGATCCTGAGACATTCTTCTTCCCTCTGGCCACAAATTGGGAAGATAACTAGGTGGTCCGGGCCCGACGCCATCCTTTAGGGACCACTACTCATTCTCTTTTAAACGATCTTACTGAGGTATGCCATGTCTGACGCTGAAATTCTATTTGCTTGATGCTGTTCTTACACTTCCTTGGTTGTGTAGGTTACTTGGAGACCATTCCATGACCTTGTGTTTTCGGATTCCGAGAGAGTCGCTTTGGCTTATCAATTGTCTGAGAATCGAGTCCTTTTCCAAGGTATGTGGGGCCATTCCTAGTACTTAGGAAAGAGAATAGTACCCCAGTGGTTAGACATCGATCCACACCCTTCTCCCAGTCTTCCTCCACCCACTATGCATTGTTCAGAGATTGTCCCTGTAGACGAGATGAAGTACTTGGCCAACGGAATATGGGAGGACTCCTTTCTTAATCCAGATGGGGACTACAGAGCCTTCTTGAAGGAGGAGACAATGTGCACCCCTCTTGGTCCCAATGGTCTAGTGGTATGTTACCCTTTCTTGAGCATTTCTTGCAGATTCTTCCTTGGTTTGGTCCTGACTGATGTTCTTTCAGGGGAGAGTGAGACGTGTAGATCCTTCTACTGTTCGGTCTCATGCCAGTGCTACTAATCCTTCACAAACAGAGTCCTCTACCAGTGCCGGTGGGTCTCTCAGAGTTGCTAACGTCCCCTTTTGTGGCTTCCCTGTCTGGACCTATCCCAACGTGGCCAACCCTAGTCCCCCTCATCTTCTGGAGTCGAACATAGATGTAGATGCTTCCCTTGGGCTGCCTATTCCTTATGATTATATGAGTATCTGATCATTTTCTAATTAACTCTTGACTTCCGTTAGCTGATATGCTCTTTCTCAGGTGTCCTTGGAGGTCTATGCTGAGATTAGGAGGATGCACTATGGCCTATGCGAGGTGATAGTTACCAAGGATTGGGATATTTTCTAATGGGGTGCACTAATTGAGGACCTGACCCAGAGGTTGAAGCAGGTTGGAGTACCATCTGTGGATTCCCCAGTGCTTCATAAGGATGGCTCAGAGTATGATTTAGATGATGGCTTCTGACCCATAGGGATTTGTTCCAGTACTTCTTGCAAACACAAACACATGGATATTTTCTTTCTTTTTTCTTTTTTCCCTCCCCTTGTTTGTTCATTATTTTATTTCAGCATCCCTATGAAAACTTACTTTTGGCATAAAGAAAATTTTTTTTTTTTTTTTTTTGTTTCCTTGCAATGCTTAGGCACAATCAATTCCATAACTCAAGTCATAATTAGAATAATCAGGATAACACGAAAATCCAAATACTTTCTCATTCCATTACCAAGTGAATTACATGAAAAGGGGGACCACTTTCCTACCAGAGATTTGATAGGTGAATAACAATGTGGGGAGACAATTCTTGAGGTGGGTGAAAGTTCACTAACTCTTCTGGGTCTGTCTCCTCGAGCCTGTATTGTCAGCTGATGTATATAGGCAAATAAAAGGACGTGTGAGTCAATCCCATCAATTTGACATAGTTATGGCCAGGGGTCTTCATCAGACAATCTTCTTGTGGCTTCATTGGGCACCTCCATGCGATATCTTGCATAGTCTTTTCTTACAAGTACTTTTCCCAATCACTGATAAGGTTGAGTTTTGGAACTTCTCTCTTATCTAGGCAACAAAAAGCTCCAAGTGGGCTTCCCCTTAATGGTGTGGTGAGCTTCAATTTCTCGAGGAGCCAAATCTGAAAAATAGCAGGACTTCCCTGATAATGATCTAGTCTGAATCTATGGCCATAGCTCATGTCATCAAATCCCTTGAACGTTTCTACAAGAACCGTAGGGACAATGTCACCTCCCTTCTTCAACTGTTTTACTACCTCAATCTGAACAGATGGTGCACCATGCCCAGGAGTGCGGAGAACATAATGAGCTATCATGCAAAAGTAAATAAGCATCTAGGGATCGCTGCTGATGGATTCCTCCCATTAGTAGATATTAGATGAAGATCTGAGCCACCTTCAGAAGGTCGATCTTCCTATACCTGACAAACTCCTTTACTTCTTCTTCTTTCCATCCGAAGAAACCTTGAATTTCCTCTAAGCAATCTTTCTTCAAAGAGGGTTGGAACAAACTACCTTTGGGTGGAGATAGCATACAAGCCCAAAATTCTTGAAGAGTTGGGAAAATCTCAACTAATCCAAATCAAAATACATGCAGGTCGGCATCCCAGTGTTGAGGCACCTATCGGAGTAATTGGTGATGTAGCTTCACACATCCAACTTGGCTAAGAAATGACACATTCATGGATTCTAGCAATAGTGGTGCCCTCATATTTATGTGTAAGGTCCATTTTCTCAATGTCTTATCCAACGAGCCCATGAATTTTCCTAAAACCAATATAAACAACGAGATATGATGATTTATCAAAGCATTACTCATTAGCTAATGATTCAAACAAGCCTTTACTGCTATTGCATCAATCTCTTCTTTTTCTCTTTTGACTTTAACTGATCAAGGGTGGAGAATAAACTAGCCTTGATAAACTGGTGCCGGGTGGTGATTTTCTTTTAGGGGATAGAATCCTGGATAAGAATGGATGAACCATAGGTGAATGACAGATACCTAATGGCCTTACATGGTAAATGGCGATTCTTGCAGGATAGAATCCTAGATAAGAAGTGACAGACCAATGGGTAGATGACAAATACCTAATGGCCTTTCATGCCAAATGACAATTCTTGGGGGACACAAACTATGATGATCTTTTAAGATACCTTGATTATTAATTTAAGAACCAATTTATTGCCTTGAGATGATTGAGATTGCACTTGTACATGTCAAGTTGCCTACATATCCCCCAAAAGGAATCAGGTCTAACGTAGTTTAGACTATTCATCCTTTCAAACATAATATTTCTTAAGTTGATCCATGTTGACTAGTCTGGGTATTTCTTCGCCGTTGTGGTCTATGAGCTTCATAGCCTTGCTTAGTAGAATTTCTTTGACAGTGAATATGCTGCTCCAGTTGGGCCTAAATTTTTCTCTTAGGTCATAAATTGGGGCTCTTTGCTCCAGAAGAATAAGTTCACCCACCTCTATGTGATGGGGCTTCTCATTCTTGTTGAAGGCCCAGGCCATTCTCAATTGATGTTTTTTCAGATTATCCATAGCTTTCATACGCCTTTTGTCAAGAAAATTGAGCTCATCATGTCTGAACTTCACCCATTCTCCTTTAGGTAGCTAACTATCAAAGAGTACCCTTAGGGATGGTGCCAAGATTTCCACGGGTAGAACTGCCTCAACCCCATATACCAAAGAGAAAGTGGTTGTCCCCATTGAGGATCGTACAGAAGTCCAGTATGCCCATAAGGTAAGGGGTAACTTATCAACCCAATCCTTGTGTGTTTCTGTCATTTTCTATAGGATGACATTGATGTTCTTGTTAGCTGCCTCTACTGCCCCATTGGTCTACGGCCTGCAAGTGGTAGATTGATGCCTTCTGATACCAAACTTTGTGCAGATTTTGTCGATCTTGCCCCAGAAATGGGATCCTTGATCTAATATCAATTCTTGAGGTACTCCATATCGTGCAATGATATTTTCTTAGATGAATTTGGCCACCTTAACAAATATGAGGACTACATAGGACTGAGCTTCTACCCACTTGGTGAAATAATCAATGGCTACCAGGATGAACTCATGGCCATTGGATGCTTTAGGGTTGAATTTTCTAATGATATCGATGTCCCAAGTAGAAAATAGCCAAGGTGAACTGAGTGAATGCAGCTCGGTTGGTGGGATATGTATGATGTTAGCAAATATCTGACACTTGTGGTATTTTCTGATAAAGTCCACGCAATCTACTTCCATTGTGTTCCAGTGATATCCTAGCCTGAGGATCTTCTTAGATAACATCTTGACATTCATGTGGGGTCCACAAAGACCTTGGTGAATTTCTTCTATGATAGTTGTAGCTTGTTCCTCTTCTGCACACAACAACTGTATTCTGTCATAGGATCTCTTGTATAACAATCCTCTTAGAGAATAAACTGGGTGGCATATCTCCTCAGAAACTTATCCTCTCTATCAGTTGCTTCAACTGGGTACTTCCTTTTCCTGATAAAATCCACTATGTGAGAGAACCAAGACCAACCATCCACAGTGAGAGAGTTTACGGAATTCTGATAAATGGGCCTACTTCTTTGTTTTACCAAAAATGGTTGGACTCTAGCCATAGGGTTGCACTCTACTATAGAAGCTAAGGTTGCAAGGGCATCAGCAAACCTGTTGTTATCCCTCTGGAAGTATTCGAATGAGATCTTCTCAAAGTGTTCAATCACCTTCTCCAGATGTTCTTGATACGGCTTCAACTTTTCATCTCTAGTTTTTCACTTTCTTTGCATCTGAAAAATGATAATGGATGAATCTCCGTAAACCTTGATCCTTTTTACCCCAATGGTTAAAGCAGTTTCGAGCCCCAAAGCACAGGCTTCATATTCGGCAATATTGTTCGTATAGGGGAAGTCGAGGCAAAATGATGAAGGAAAATAAAGGCCATCAGGAGTGACTAGCAATATTCCTGCACCACATCCCTTTTGATTGGCTGCTCCATCAAAGAATAATTACCACTCATTAATTGTATCTTCTTCCTCTACCGCTATGATTCCTTTATCGGGAAAGGCATCATCTAAGGATATTCCATCTTCTGTAGGGTGAGTAGCCAAATAATCAGCTATGGCCTGGCCCTTGATGGATTTCTGAGTAACATAGGTTATGTCAAACTTTGATAGAAAAAGTAACCAATGGGCCATCCTTCCTGTTAAGGTCAGTTTCTCAAAGAGATATTTGATGGAATCCATCTTTGAGATCAAATGCACCAGATAGGAAACCATGTAGTGTTGTAACGTTTTAGTTGCCCAAATCAATGCAGCACAAGTCCTTTCCAAAGATGTGTACTCTCATATTCTAGAAACTTTTTTCTGAGGTAATATATAGCATGCTCTGCCCCTTTTCTGTTTCCTTCTGTGCTAGCAAAGAGCCCATGGAATATTCTCCCAAGACAGATACAATAGAAGTGGTTCTCCTTCCACTGACGGTGTCAACACTAGTGGGTTCATAAGGTACTCCTTGATCTTGTCAAAGGCTTGTTGGCATCAGTCATTCCATTCCGTGGGTTGATCCTTCTTCAGTAACTTGAAAATTGGTTCACAGATTGTAGTCAATTGAGCTATGAATCTGCTAATTTATTGGATGTGACCTAGAAATCCTCGTATTTACTTCTCAGTCTGAGGCATGGCCATTTCTTGAATTGCCTTGATTTTGATAGGGTCAACTTCAATGCCTCTTTCACTCACCAAGAAGCCTAAAAAATTTCCCACCATTGCCTCGAACACACTTCTGAGGGTTCAACTTCAGCTGATACTTCTTGATTTTTTCAAAGAATCACCTTAGTGTGGGAATATGCCCCTGTCGATCTTTTGACTTTACTATCATATCATCCACATAGACTTTCACATCAATTTTCATCATATTATGCAATATGGCTGTGGCTGCTCTTTGATAAGTTGCCCTGGCATTCTTCAGTCCAAAAGGCATCACCTTGTAATAATAGGTTCCCCACGGAGTGGTGAAGGTTGTTTTCTCACGATCCTCTGAGTGCATACTTATTTGGTTGTATCCTGAGAATCTATCCATGAATGATAACAAAGCATGCCCTGTCGTATTATCCACCAATACATCAATGTGAGATAATGGGAAATCATCTTTAGAGCTCACTTTATTAAGATCTTGGAAGTCTATGCACATCTGTACCTTCCCATCTTTCTCTGGTACTAGCACTATATTGGTCAACCAATGGGGGTACTTCACCACCTGTAGGAACCCTGCATTCTATTGCTTCACAACTTCTTCTCTGATCTTTTCACTCCATTCTGGCCGCATTCTTCAGAGCTTTTGTTTTACCAGCTTTGTCAAGGTAAGTTGGTAATCGATGTTGCACAATGCTAGGGTCGATACCAAGCATATCCTCATATGACCAAGCAAAGACCTCGGCAAATTCCTTCAGAAGATTAATCATCCGCTCTGCTTCTTCGTCATCAAGGGTAATGCCAATTTTTACCTCTCGGAGGCTTTGGTTGGTTCCTAGATTAATAACTTGAGTATCCTCACGAATGGGTTGGGCTTTCTTTGGTTTGCATTACTTTATTAATTCCTGATATTTATTAAGATCATCATTAGAAAAAGGAGGCAAATCATACTCGAAATCAGAAATTTCATTCAAAAAAGAAGGAGTAATAGACTCGACATACAAGGACTCTGGACTCTTCTTAAGAGGGGAGGTTGATACAGAATCATAAACAACAGACTCGACTATAGACATGATAATTGGCTTGATGCTTTTCCTAGGGGTAATCAAGCTGGTTGACTCAATAGCATGAGCAAACTTGAAGTTTTCTCCAATGCTTGTCCAGTTCAGAAGTGGTTCAGTGGCCTGATGGATGAGGAGATGTGGCAAATGGCCTTCTTCTTCTTCTGAGAAAGTTGCTGCTATTTCTTTAGGGGTACAATGGTTCCTCAGGACAGGTGCCCACTTCTTCATGAATACCAACTGATCAATCTCGTGCTCTTGGAAGATGAAATTTCTAAGGGGAGAAGATCGGTGGAGACTGCTCAATCCCTTTTCTATGAAGTCCATTTTTTTGAGTCTGCTGAGGGATGCCATCCCACTACCACAGTCACAACTTTGACCACCTTCACGAGCCTTCCCATTACAACTGGTTGGGGCACAGTACATACAAACCATCATCCTCTATACTCTCTTTTGTTTTGCATAAGTGCTTCTTCCTCCAAAAGGATGGGGTTTGAGCTCAGCAACTCTCGGGCCCTTGGCTCTTGTAGGAGGGAGCAAATGAAGCTTTTCACGTCAAAGGAAAGTGGTAGACTTTAGATGAGTCTAATCTTCTTTTCCCACTCCCTTTTTAGGAGGACTCAAGGACTTGACAATTCTTTAGATTGGATTAGTGTTATGGGGTTACTGGAGGTGAACCCATCTTCAATCATTGCAACTTCCGCTATCCCAGTAATGTAGTTGTCTTGATCACTTTCCTTAACCAGAATTTGTTGTTATTCCACTTCATAAGTCACCCAATCGAACTCATCTTGGAAAAAAACTTCAAGTCTTGGTTGCATCTTGGCGGCGGTTTCATCAAACCATAGCTCCACATTTTCGTAAAAAGAGAAGTCCTCTCCTTCTTTCACGAAGTACCCATTAAAAGAAGGATAGCAAGTGATGGAGATCTTCCTAGTCATCCTCAATACTTTCTGCCCTTAGACAGTTGGGGGAGTGTACCCGAGACCATTCTTCCCTTTGTTCACTGCCAAACTAGGCTACTTTGGAACTCCTTGATGATATTTTCCTAGCCCTATACTAGGAAAGTACTGCATATTCTTCATCATCTGATTCACTGGCAAACTCTAGATGGCTTCATAGTTAGCTAGGATTTTCTTTGGAGCTTCTTTGGCAATGGCTATGCAAGTGGTGTCTAATTCAAAACCCTTCAGTTGCACCTCCTGGTCTTGTTCTTCCCTATTTTCAATGTTGGCCAAAGTGTTAACCACTTCAAGATCTTCGGCTATTAAGGTCACCTTCCCCTCATGAATGAACTTCATTTTTTGATAGAGACTAGAGGACACCACCTTCATAGGATGCAACCAAGGCCTCCCCAAGAGCATGTTAAAAGCTGTCGGTATATCAATGACTTGAAAATCAACATCAAACTTCACCAGGCCAATCTTTACAGCAAGGGTAATGATGCCAAGGATCTTCCTCTTGGTATTATCGTATGCCCTTATGGTTTGGGTGGTTGGCCTCATTTCTTCCAAGTTGATGCTGATACTCTTTACTAATCTCAATGGTAGCACATTCAAAGCGGTCTCGTTGTTAATAAGAACCAGGGAACCACTTTGTTAAGGAAATCAACTGTAATATGGAGAGCACGATTGTGTGGATGTGTCAGATTTATCTTGATCGGCACTTGCACATTAGAGAGAGACTTCAAGACTACTTCACAGGGCGAAGGGGATGCCATCAACAATCCCCAAATGGAGATATTTACCTGGGACTTATTAAGTTCAGCCGAGACAGGGTTCTCTGGCTCTTTCTTCATGCTACTAGTTCTGACCTCATTAGCCCTTGGTTGTTCTACTGCTAGAGCCTTTCCCTTATAGTCTTTTCACTTCTAGTTTCCATCACATTGATTGGTTTTTTTCATAATAATCTTTGTGGGATAACTATCTTCATCATCACTGTTGGTTAGGGTGATTATCCCCAGCATAGAATCATTTTCTTCTTCTGATTTTGCTTCCCTGCTTGGGGTGGGAAGTCAAGGACCTCCATAAATATCCATAGCCTTGACTCGTAGCTTCTTGATTGCATTGGAAAGCTGTTGGAATGCAGCATCTACCGCCTCTGTGATTATGTTATCTAGTCCTACTTCCTCCTGATCATCCAATTGCTCCTGGTAGTAAAGATCACTAACGGTTACTTCACCCAGTATTTGTCAATTTCTTCTATCCTTTCCTGCATCTTTAAGGCAGTGGAGTATACTTCACACAACTTTTGTTCTGGCTCAACTAGGGAATCTAGTTCATCCAAATAAACTTACAATGGCACTCTAGATCCTTTATCACTTTTTGAATTTGACGTAGAATCATCTCCTCCCATTCATAGGGAATGGTAAATGCCACCTGTTGGATCAGCTATCAGATCATCACCACCAAGACCCTTGGCAGTCATCCCAGTCTGGATACCCATCATCCTCTCGAGATTCAGAGTCATCTCCATCCTTTTCATCTTTATTTTCATCCTCATCATCATCATCATCCTCTATTTCACTTCCTTTGTGGATTAAGGAAGTGTATTCCTTAATCTTCTCCCCTATGGCCAATGTGGTTACTGCTCTGAGAAGATCATTTGTAATCTCTTTAATTACTTTTGGATTGTCTTCTGAAGCTACAGCAGGCTGAATTAGAGAAGTGGGATCACTCTTTTGGTCTTCCCTTAATTCATTTACTGACCCTGTTGATGAAGTCATCTTTGGGGAATTTGGTAGTGCAATCATATCCTTCCAATCATATTCATCTGTCCATCCTTCTTTTGGGTTATACACCGAACCTTGAGAATAGGATTGGAACTAGAGTGATGAGGGATATGAAGTGGGATGGTATGAAGATGATGTAATGTGAGAGGTAGAATATGAAGACTGGGGGTGATAGGATGAAGAGTTTCCTCCACTTTGATAGTGGGGGAAAGGTTGATGATATGGTGGAGGCTGATAATATGGTGGAGGTTGATAATATGGTGGGGGTGGAAAATATGGTGGGGGTTGGTAATATGGTGCGGTGGACCCTTCTTTGGATGAGGAAGGATGAATGGTGGGCGTATGATCTCCTGATTCTTCTTCTGATGTTTCTCTTCTTCTGGGGGTCCTTATGACTCCAGCCCTTTGACTCATGACTCTTCTGTAAGCACGGGCATTCATATGATTCTTCTAAACTCTAGGTACAATGAGTTGAGTGGGGTCACTCTCTGTTGTTTCTTCATCCAGATTGTTCACATGTTCAAGGAGTGGATTGGTATTAACATTGGGAGGTTGTTTGACCTTGACCTCAATGGTTCCATTGTCTACCAAGTCCTAAATTGCATGTTGTAAACCCAAACATCTTTCAGTATTGTGCCCCTTCTGAGTGTGATAGGCATAGTACTCATGATCCCTATACCAAGCTGGAGGAGGGTTGCTAATCACTCTTCCAGCCACTGTCTCTAGCAATCCTTGCTTCTTTAACTTCTCATATGTGGCCATTACGGGCATTCCCAAATCAGAAAACTACCTTCTTGAGCGAGAGGCCCTTTGGGCGGGTGCATCTGCTTGTATTATGAAGGGCTGTGAAGAAGTGGCTGGTGAGACTGATTACTGAACTGCACTCACCACAATAGTTTTCGGACCCTTTCCCCATCTGACTTGGTTGTTCTTGCTTGCATCTTGGGAGGATCTTTGATACTAGTCCTCTCTCAAAATTTTGTTCTCCACACACGTTCCGGTGGCTATTGAGGCATCAAAAGTTTATAAATACTGATAGTAAAGAACATCATAATAGGGTTTTGATAGGTTTTCTATCAACATCTCTACTTGCTCTGCTCCTGACGGCCTATCTGCCATTTTGGCGGCCTTATCTTTGAATCTCATCAAGAAGGTGGTGAATTCTTCTTTAGGCTACTACCTCAACATCTCAAGCTCCCTACATTTCACATCCACCTCAGTATTGTAGGAGTACTGCTTGGTGAAGGCTTTCACTATCGTTACCCAATTTTGAGTTTGTGATGACTCCAACTGTGTGAGCCACCTCAGTGTTGGTCCTGATAGGGTTAACATGAAGGCCTACCCCATCAGGTTATCTGTAAGTTGCCATGACTTGGTGATGCTAAGGAAGACTTTGAGATGAGCCTTGGGGTTTCCTGACCCATCAAACCTATCAGTTTGCCACTTGAATTTTTTTAGAATTCTTACCCCAGAGAAGAAACTCATTTCCTTAGAATCCACTGTTTGGCCTTCTAAGCCTTTTTTCTGCTCAAATCATATTCTCCAACTTCTTTAACTACTCTCTAAGTTTCCTTTCTTTCTCCATCTCCGGAGGCCCAAAGTAGACATGTGCTACAAATTCCTCTTCTTCATCTTTAATCACTACCCTAGGAGGAGGGACCCTGGAATAGGCCCCTTATTGACCATTCAGATGGGTAGGTGAAGATCCTCTCTGACCAGTTAGTTGGACATGCTCAGGTTCTTCTGAGTCAACTCTGGAAGAATTCCCATGATGACCTGTTGCGCCATTCTATTCCACATCTCTCGTAGCCGGTGTCGGCTCATTCCTGGGATCAACTCTGGGAGGGTTCTAAAGTGTATGCAATATCTGAGCTATCCATCTCTTTACTTTAGCCATTTCTATCTGTAAGGTCTCGACAGGACGGACCCAGGCCTGTTCGGGTGTTTCCATGTTGGGTGGATCCATGCTTATGGGGCTATAATCACCTGGTAGTAGACAATCTCGAAGAGATGACGAAAGTGATTTTGGACTTAGGCGAGTCAATCAATTACCCTGTCGCATCCAAAGGGACCACGAAGAATACTTGAGGTGTGGAATTGTGCTTGAACCAAAAGTGGTTTATTTTAGGATTCTTGAATTCCCAACCCCTTGTAAATACATTCACTAAATTAAAAAACATTAATTCATCCAAGGTCAGTCTGCTAAATGGTAGGGGTGGATAGGGTATGATGCACTTGGTCCACCCAATGTCATAAGTGAGAAATTCATACAAATGACTTGTTGAGAATATTCCCATAAGTCATTCCATGTAATAAAGTCATGCTTTCGTTGCTTTTTTCCCACTAGGTGTCCTTCCTCCTGATTTTTCTCGGGACTTCTCAAGACTTGACGTGACTCTGACGGGATTACCCCTGAATCACATTTCTGGAATTTTTCCTCAAGGAGGAGGGATACTTTCTATCCAAAACCCACTTTAGGAAGGAAATTCTTTATGACGGGAATGTAGTGGAACATTCCTTTTCAAGACCGCAAACAAGTTCTACAATTAGCTTGTGGTGCTCCTAGCTTCTTCATCTATTTTCTACATGATGCGAGCATGTGGTGGATGCAATAAGACCGATAAGGCTTCCTTGACAAGATCTATATATGCAAGGTATGTGATCCTTTTGATATACCCATAGGTACGAGATCAAGAGGGTAACTTCCTTGCCTATTACTCGACTACACACAAGGTTAAGCAATTGGCCACGGGGTGGTGGAACCGTGAGTGATTATGTGCAAAGGTGTAATGTAGGGTAACCATTGTTCAATCTCAAAATGCTGTAAAGTCCTTGGACCTCCCCGAGGGTGCTGGCACAAATATGGACATCCTCACCATTTGATGACGCATTTGATCTCGGAATGTTATAAAGTGCATGGACCTCCAAAGGGTGATGGCACAAATACAACATCCTCGCCGTTTGACAATACCTTTTATTCTTGTACAAGAAGTAGGTATCATTTGATCATTTTCTCTTAGAGTACTCTCCATGAAATGCACTGACCTCCCCGAGGTTGCGGGCATGACAGGGAGTCCCCCGCCAAATGATTTCACTTTGAGCACGATGCATGATGCAGTTAGTGAATATAATTACAAGTATATGGTTAGCCAAGTATGTTTTTAAACAAATGTGGTGGAAAATGTTCTTCTGTTTAAATGTAGCATCTAATATCGGAAGCTTGACATTTATCTCCAACAGAGTTGCCATTGTGAGGGTCGCGACCAGAGGAACAAACTATGCATCTCCCCCCGTCCTCCCTCCTCTCTCTATCTTCACTTTCTTGAGTGAGGAATGGGTTTCGTGTCATGGTGTGCTTTTCTTGGGGGCCCCACACCATCGTATCGCTGATTGGCTATACGTGGAGGCCTATTTCACAAGAATGTAAAATTCATCATTTGAGACAGGGATTTGATGATGGTCTAATTCGGGGATTGGGATTATACAAATGGGGTTTGGAGTCGCCATCTAGGGTTATGGGCCTAAGACCAAGGGTGGGCTCAATTCTTTAGAAAAGGGCCCAAAATATGGTCTGGTCCAGAGATTTAGGGTAAGTGTCAGGTTACAGAGTTGGTAAGGTGTTAAGCATCAAATCTGCCCAGTTCAACCAGTCTTCTTGCTAGATGCTTGAGAATGAACATTTTTCACAATTATTACTATTACAAATGTATGGCTAAGTTATCACACATATATGCATTAATTGAATTCAAACTACTATATACACTAGAACAAGGCATGTATAAAGTCTACATTATAACGAGGTGGTTGAGAAATTATACCTGAACTTAACCCCTGTTTTGGGTCAATAGGGAGGGCCCCTAATTAGTACCGGTTTGGACTGTCTTTCGTGTTCTCCTGGCTCAGAGGAAGATGGTCTTGACCTCCAACATCCTTTCTTAAGAGATGCTGATTGTGATGGTATTTAGACAGAGTTCTGGCTAGGAAAGGTTGCTTTCGGATTTGGATTCGGACAGAGCTTCGGCTAGGGAAGGCTATTTTGGATTTAGATTTGGATTCGAACAGAGCTTTGGCTAGGGAAGGCTATTTTCGGGCTTGGGATGAGGTGGCATTCTTATAGAGCTTCCGCTGGGGATAGGCTAAGGGAGGGCTAGGCTGAGGTGGCACTTTGGTAGAGCTTCCACTGGGAATGGCTGTTTCTAGAAAGATTCCAGGGACACTCGGATAGGGATTCAACTAGGAATGACTATTTTTGAAAAGAAATAAGCAGACCTAAAAATGGATTGAAGAACTCCAAAGTCCTGAAGAACACTTTGAAGATCCAAACAGAGTTTTAGATCTTAATAAAGATCTCTTCGTAGACCCGAAGAACCTCAAAAGGGGGGTCTCTAGTTCAGGAACACTCAAGAACGCTCAAGAACACTCAAGGGAGGTGGCTTTTAAGAACATACTATTTTTAACTAAAAACTGGATCTGACTAAGGATTTGGATTGAAGATCTTCAAGATCCCGAAGAACACTTCAAAGATCTGAATGAGTTTTTGGAACTTGACGAAGATCGCTCCGAAGATCAGAAAAAAATCAAGAGGGGGAGGGGAGGAAAATTTCACTATGAAAGAGGGAAAGGGGATTCTAGTGTCTTGGTCTATTTTTTCTAAGGGTGGGGATATTTATAGTTTTGTTCGGCCAAAAAGGAGAGGGGGAATCCCTTTATCCAGTGGATGAAAGGGGAACTCTTGAGGGGATAGGATTTTTTTCAATGGAAAAAGGAGGAGTTGAAGGCAAAAATGGGTGGGGAGGACTTTTGTCCAGTGGGTAAAAGGGGGGTTTTAAAAAAATGGAGGAGAGAGAAATTTTAGCTGAAAAAATAAGGTTTTCAAAAAAGCAGGAGAAGAGAGAAATTTTAGCTCAAAAAGGTGGTTTTTAAAAAAGCAGGAGGGGAGAGAAAGTTTAGCCAAAAAAAGATAGTTTTCAAAAAATGAGAGGAAAGAGAAAGTTTAGCCAAAAAAAGGTAGTTTTTGGAAAAGCGAGAGGAGAGAGAAAGTTTAGGCAAGTAGTACAGGTGATGTCACAGGTGCATGATGGATGATGCGTGGGTAATGGCTGAGGTGGTGCGGGCATGGGTAGCGGGCGCGTGCATGCATGGGTGTGCGGGCAATGTGCACAACGTGCAGGTCAGGCTGGCATGGGTGTGCGGGCAACATGCGCATGGTGCAAGCAGGGTGTGCATGGCCATGCAACAGGGGCATGCATGCTGTGCGACGGGGGCTCACAACATGCACCAGAGGCATACAGGCTAGGCTGGGCTGGCTGGCTGGCTGGTCAGTGTGCGCGACATGCACGTAAAAAAATGTGATTTTCCAAGGAAGATTACACGCAATCCGACGATCCGATTTTGGCATACCATATATTGTCAAAATCATATTTTCAAGCACTATCCATCTGTACGGTCATCTTGATCGGATTCCTTCATATATAAAAAAGCCAAAATTGGATCCCCTTCCCTCCCGCGTGAGGGTTTCTAGGATTTTACGCCCGAGAGTGTTTCCATCAGCATCTCTGTTGGTCGAAAGCCGAAAGTCACGTCCAAGATCCATATTTCATCATAGCTAGGGGAGGGTGACAAAATTGGGTGTCTACACCAACCTTTGCTTTAACTGCTTGAAGCTCTTTTCTCAAGCATCAGACCACTAAATTTTAGACTCTTTTGTGTGAGTCAGGTCATTGGGGTAACAATGCGAGAGAAGTTCTCAATAAACCTCCTATAGTATCCAACCAATCCCAGAAAAATATGTATCTTTGCCACATTCTTGGGGGTCTTCCATTCTAGAATTGCCTTCACTTCCCTGGGTCAACCTCTATACCCTTGTCCGAGACAATGTGGCCTAAGAAT
Source organism: Macadamia integrifolia (assembly GCF_013358625.1). Taxonomy (NCBI): domain Eukaryota; kingdom Viridiplantae; phylum Streptophyta; class Magnoliopsida; order Proteales; family Proteaceae; genus Macadamia; species Macadamia integrifolia. The sequence goes on from NW_024869058.1 coordinate 221,984, forward strand.
GCCACTTGTGAGAGCTAGAACTCACACTTGCTGAATTTGGCATAGAGTTGCTTCTGTCTCAGACGTTATAGCACTAACCTCAAGTGAACAGCATGTTCCTCTGCACTCTTGGAGTATACCAAGATGTCATCAATAAATACGATCACAAACTTGTCTAAAACATCCTAAAATACCCGTTTCATCAAATCCATAAATGCAGTCGGTGTGTTGGTCAACCCAAATGACATCACCAAGAACTTGTAATGTCTATACCTTGATCTGATGACTGTCTTGCTGACATCACTATCCTTGATCCTGAGCTAGAAGTAGCCCGATCTAAGGTCAATCTTAGAGAATACCTTGGCTCCCTGCAACTGATCAAACAAATCATCTATCCTTGGGAAGGGATACTGGTTCTTGATGGTTAGCTTGTTAAGCTCCTGGTAGTCAATGTATAGCCTCATACTTCCATCCTTCTTGTTGACTTACAGTACCGGTGCTCCCTATGGAGACACACTAGGTCTAATGAATCCATTCTTCAGAAGATCCTGAAGTTGCACCTATAATTCCTTTAATTCTGTGGGGGCCATGCGGTAAGGGGCTTTTGACACTTGTGCCGAGCTAGGGAGTAGATCTATAACAAACTTTGTCTCATGGTCCAGGGGCAAACCTGTCAAGTCATCCAAAAATACATCGAAAAATTCCCTCACCACCTTTCAGTATCCATCATAGATGCTAGGTAGCCTTAACATCCCTTATCCAGTAACTTCTTCATCTGGAGGGCTGATATAATAACCTTCTTGGGTTTCTTGGGTTTATCCCCTTGAAAGACAAACTCACCCTCATCACAAGGTCTGGAAATAATCATCTTCTCTGCACATAGCACACTGGCTCTGTATGCGGACAACTAGTCTATCCCTAGAATCACATCGAAGTCAGTCATATTCAACTCAATCAAGTGAGCATTCATCTCATATCCACATATGGTCACCGAACAAGGCTTATAGACATAGTTCAAACCCACCACACTTCCTGTGGGGGTATTTGGTGTGCACATTTATGTGTGAAATCTAAGTAGTAGAGCATGCATTTTTACATATTTAGAATGGAGCTACCATGGGTTTTACTCTCTTTTTGTAGGTTTTGTATTTTAAAGGCCTTAAGCATTATCGAGCATCATATCTCTCCAACAACAACTACCGAATGTAGTTGGTGAGCTATGATCTGCAAAATTTCCTTACTCACTAGAAGATCTCAAGTTCGAGTCTCATGGTTGTATTTTTTTTGAAGAATTTTTTTGAAGATTTCCTCTTTTTCACTCACTTAAAGTACTAAGGGCATGGAGGGGATTTTCACATCAAATTAGAAGATTGTCCAAATCTTCAAAGCAAGGAAAATCGTGAAAGGGGTTTCTTGTGCAAGAAAAAAAAAAAGAAAAGAAAAAAAAGGGAGAAATAATTATTGTCCAAATCTTCTCTCTCCTCCACATCATCACCAGAAGATTGTCCAAATCACACAAAGCAAGAAAGAAAATCGTCCAAAGGAAAGAAAAATCGGCCAACAAGGGTTGTGCAAGATTTGAAGAGAGAGAGAAAAAGAAGAGAAAAATAAATAAAAAAAGGGAAAGAAAATAAGAAAAAGAATTAAAGGAAATTTCTCTAAGTTTATTTCTCTCTACTCTCTCCTCCACCTTAGCACTTTTGGTCTCAAAAAGATCTCACCTACCAATTGTGGGTTTTCCCCTTTTAAGAAAGAGAAATTATCCTACCTTCCCATTCCCTATAATATAACCAATGTAAGAGGAGGGGGGACACTTCATTCTTCTTCTAGGCTTTTTTTAGTTGGTCCCTCTCTTCCTCTTTACTTCTCTCTTCTTAGTTTTTTTTTTAGTTGCTCTTTCTCTCTTTCTCTAGCTCTAGTTCTAGGTTTATGCTTTAAACACTTTTGTAAGTTCTTTTTATTCAATTAATGCAAGCACTTTTGTTTTTGATTCAGTCTCTTATTTTTTTTGTTTAAGCAATTGAAGTTGTAATTTTCAAGTTCTAGTTCTAGGCTTAGTTCTAGGTGACAAGAATAAGCTATGGAGCATGTCTTTCAAGTTCAATTTTTTTTCTTCAGATTTATCTTCCCTGGTACTAAAAATTTCAGATTTGGTTTATTCCAGATCTGATTTTTGGTACTGGTAGTATCTCAAGTCGATCAAGTTTTCAGTTTAAGGGTTAAAGTTCAAGTAAGTAGGCTCCTTCAGTAGTCTTCTCACCGCCCTCTCCTTCTCTCTTCTAACTACCCTTTTTTCTTAGTTTAGGATTTTAATTTCAGTCGTTACATTATTGCTTTCCCTTTCCCCCAAGGTTCATGGCTAGTGTATGTGTTGGCTTTGCCCCTCCTAGCCATAGAACCATCATTTTATTGTTTTTATTTTAATTGTCTTCCTTTCCCTAAAGCCAAGTAGAGTAACCCTTATAAGAGTGGCTCTCTGGTTAAGTAGGGAAGCTCATATTATGATGTACCCCTCGGGCTAAGTAAAGAAACCTACTTGTGAGCCTCTCTCTAGCTTTATGCCCTTTCTTTTACTTTATTTTATTTCAGTATTTTTTTTCCTTTTTTGTTTTTTAATTGCGTAGGGTGTTTTTTTTAGTTATTTGTTTATTTAATTTTAATTGTATGGCTTGCGTCTTTAAATTCTTAGATGATGAATAGTTAGGACGTTATTTTAGATACATATGTTTAGGACAGTAGTTAGAATTAGATCATAACCATTAATCGATTCACTTCGCAATATTAAAAGAAGAAAAAAAATAAAGTGGCTGCTCTCCCTGTGTTCGACCCGTAGCTACACTGATCTGTACGCTTACGGTTACATTTTAAAATCCTAACAAGTTTTTGGCACCATTGCCGGGGAGACAGTTCCATGTTATTTTTTGCTTTCTTTTGGTAAAGTGGAGTGCTTTGTTTGCTTTGTTTTGTTTTTCCTTTTCTTTTATTGAATTCCTGAGAAGAACAACTTGCAATCATAGTTGTATCGGTGGAGGTCGCCAAGCCTCATAGTATGAAAAAGATAGGTTTTGCCCTATAGCAGTACCTCAGGAATTGACCTGAGAAACCCCGGATCCCTGCCGGTTAGCTCCCAAAAATCCAAAAATAAAAAAAAAGTTTTTCTTTCTATTCTTTTGTGCCTGCTTTACTCTAGTTGTAGATAGTTTTCTATTGCATGAGTGTTAAGTGGGTGCGTAATACTAAGTATCGGTTAGAAAGAAGAGATCCAACAAGTAGTGACGCTATACGTTTTCTCTGTCTTTAAAACCCTTCAATATGGGAGACCAACAGTAAAACCCTCCACCTAAATCTCTGAAAGATAGGTTCTATCCTGCTAGAGTAGCTCAACCTTCCTGCATAGTTCCACCACAAGCCAAGGCAATAATTTTGAGCTCAAATCTCAGTACATCACTATGTTGCCCCATTTTCATGGACTGACTTCTGAGGATGCATACCTATTTCTAAAGGAATTTGAAGAGGTATGTGTTATAATTAAGATCCAACAGCTTTCTGATGATACTGTTAAGCTTAGGTTCATCACGTTTGCATTGAAAGACCAAGCTAAGAAGTGGTTGTATGGGTTATCCATAAATTTCATAACCTCATGGGAATAGTTCACAGTTGTCTTCCTTAAGAAGTTTTTCCCAACTCACAAGACCAATAAGCTTAGAATTGATATCCTTCAATTTAGGCAAAAGCCTAGTGAGTCCTTTTTTATACTTTTGGAGAGATTCAAGGATCTACTCCAAGAATGCCCTCACCATAGCCTAGACTTATGACATTTATATCAAATAATTTATGAGGGTATTAATTATCCAACTAAACAAATGATCGAGTCTATGTGCCCTGAGGGATTCACATCCTTTACAGATGAAGGAAAGGCATGGAAATTCTTACTAGACTTAGCTAACAAAACCTATGAGTGAGAATCAACCCAAGAGAGTGAAAGAACCATAGGAGGGAAATGATATTTTGTTGATGGAATAGTAGCCAAGGAAGCCCATTTGAATAGCCTAATCAAGAGGATTAGGTTACTGTTCCTAGAGAGCCAGCATCAATCAATTTGGTTAAGATTTGTGCTTTGTGCCAGTCCCCTGGACATTTCATAGAAGAATGCCCTAACACCTCTGGGGGCACTTCTAATGATAGTGTTAATGCCTTATACCAGAATAATCCATATAATAACACCTATAATCTAGGATGGAGAAATCACCCAAATTTCTGTTGGAACCAGGGCAACCAAGTAAAGCCTTCCAATTTCCATAATCTAGGTCAACCTGGACCCCAAAGGCCTCCCTTTGCATAATAACCTTTTTTCCAAAATACTTTTCTCAGGTCAAATGTAGGACCTCAGGCTAGTTTTCCTAGGGTCCCTCTCCTATCATCTTATCAGCAACCCCTTGTGTTTACCAACATTGGAGAGGCAAGTAGAATAAGTGACTTAGAAAAAAATATGACCCTTCTCATTACAAACCATCAAAATCTTATGAAAGAACTCACCCAAGTTGTCTCAATTATGTGTATGAGGGAAAAGAGAACTTTACCCAGTCAACTAGAGCCTAACCGTAGGCATCATCGGCATGTTAGTTCACAAGCACCAACTAATGCACCATTGTATATATTACAACGTCAAACCCAACAAGGGCCCTCTAACCAATGTAATTTTTTTTATCCCTTAGGAGTGGTAGAGAGTACCAACAGAGTGTTCCTAAATCTTCCCCATCTATTACTCCTGTTAACTCTCCTTCAGTTGAGGACACAAGTGTGCCTCTTGTTCCAGGTTCGTCTGATGAACTAAAAGATTCTTTTGAAACTAAAGATGATTTGGTTGAGGAAACCAAATATGATTCTTCTGAAAAAGGGCAAATCTCTAACAATCCTTATGTTCCTCCGGTCCCATTTCCTAATCGTTTGGTAAACAAAAAGAAGACTGCTTCCATGGATAAAATTTTAGAAATCTTCAAAAAGGTAGAAGTGAACCTCCCTCTTTTGGATCCCATATCCCAAATCCCCACCTATGCAAAGGTACTGAAAGATTTATATAATCACAAATGTATCACTAGTATGCCTAAAAAAACGTTCTTGGCAGGTAACATTAGTTCCATAATTACTCAGCCTATAGCAGCCAAGTATAAGGATCTAGGGAGCCCTACCATAGCTTTTGTCATAAGCAACACCTACATTAAGCATGCCTTACTTGACCATGGCATAAGTGTGAATCTTTTACCTTACCATGTGTATAAGCAACTAGGATTGGGAGAATTAAAAGCCACTGGAACTACTCTTTAGTTGGCAAATAGGTCTATGAAGATTCCTAAAGTGATGGTTGAGGATGTCTTACTAAAGGTGGGAGAATTTATTTTTTCTGTTGATTTGGTTGTGTTAGATACCAAGTCCTTCTCAACCAAAGATGAGATCCCAATAATTTTAGGAAGACCATTCTTGGCTACCAGTAATGCATTAATCAACTGTCAGAATGATCTCCTAAGGTTATCGTTTGGCAACCAAACTATTGAGTTTAACATGTTTAGAATAGGCAAACAATCACAAATGGAAAAAGTGATCAATATGCTTGGGGATTTCTTGGATTTTTCTGAAGATTTAATTGTCAACTTTGATATTAATTTTGATTCAGAATTCCAAGAGTGAAACTTTATTTTCTGAAGTCCTAAGTCTTCACACACCTGTGGAGTCCTTAGGACCCCTTATCAATTCCATTGCTAAACCTTTCATAGTTAAGCCCCCTAAGCTAGATCTTAAGGAGTTACCATCTAATTTGAGGTATGCTTTCCTAGGGCCTAACCAGACTCTTCCTATAATAATTTCTTTAAATTTGACTTCTAGCCAGGAAGAGGAGTTACTTAAAGTGTTAAAAGATAATAAGGAATCCCTAGGTTGGACTATGGCTGATATCAAGGGTGTAAGCCCTTCTATTGTGCAACATCATATACATCTTATGGAGGATTCCAAACCATCCACGAAACCCCAAAGAAGAGCTAACCCAGTGATGATGGAAGCCATTAAGAAAGAGATCCTAAAGTGCTTAGATCATGGAATAATTTATCCTATTTCAGATAGCCAATGGGTAAGCACAGTTCACGTAGTGCCTAAGAAGTCTAGTGTGACTGTAGTTCCCAATATCAATAATGAATTAAGTCCAACCCCTGTCCAATCAGGGTAGAGAGTGTGCATAGACTATAGGAAACTTGATGTGGCAACCTGGAAGGACCACTTCCCATTGCCATTCATTGACTAGATGTTAGAGAGGTTAGCTAGACATAATACTATTGTTTTTTTATTGATATTTTAGCTATAACTAGATCCCAATTGCTTTAGAAGACCAATATAAGACCATTTTTATATATCTATATGGAACATTTGCTTACAGACGTATGTCCTTTGGGCTTTGCAATGCCCCTACTATGTTCCAACGACGCATGATGAACATCTTTTCTGACATGGTCAGAAAATTCTTAGAAGTATTTATGGATGACTTTTCAATTCATGGGAATTCCTATTCTGAATGTCTTCATCATCTTTCTCTAGTTTTGAAAAGGTGTATATCTAAGAATTTGGTTTTAAATTGGGAGAAATGCCATTTATGACTAAATCTGGTATTGTTTTAGGCCATGTAATATCCAATAAGGGAATTAAAGTAGATAGAGCCAAAGTGGATTTAATTGATAATTTACTACCTCCTCAATTTCTTAAGGACATTCGATCTTTTCTAGGGCATGCCGGCTTCTACAGAAGGTTTATTAAGAACTTTAGTCAGTTAGCCCGACCTCTCACTTCATTACTTGCTAAAGATCAAACTTTTGAGTTTTCTAAAGAGTGCCTAGAATCCTTCAAGCAACTTTAGAAGGAGTTGACCAATGCACCCATTGTTCAACTACCTATTTGGACTGAACATTTTGAATTGATGTATGATGCTTCAAATTTTACCATAGAAGCGGTTTTGGGTCAAAGGATTAATAAGTTGCCCACTGTCATTTACTATGGTAGTAGGACCTTAAATGATGCACAAATCAATTATACAACCACTGAAGAAGAATTTTTAGCTGTTGTGTTTGCATTAGAAAAGTTTTGGTCTTACTTAGTTGGTTCACATGTGGTGGTGTATACTGATCATTCTGCTCTTAGATACCTAGTTTAGAAGAAGGATGCCAAAGCCTGTCTCATTAGGTGGGTTTTACTTTTACAAGAATTTGATTTGGAAATTAGGGATAAGAAAGGAGTTGAAAACCTTGTTGCAGACCATTTATCCTGGCTTTCCAATTCCTTGACTGTCGATTCTCTAGTCAACAAAAACTTTCTAGATGAATTAGTTATTTGCAGTGTCTAGTGAACCATAGTTTGCTGATATTGTCAACTTCTTAATTTTAGGTGTGACTTTGGATCACTAGTCTACTCAAGATAAGTATAGGTTTCATTCCCAAGTTAAATACTTTTTCTGGGATGATCCTTACTTGTTTAAGATATATCCAGATCAGATTATCCGATGATGTGTTTCTGATCATGAGCAACATTTCATTCTCTCTTTTTGCTATAATCATGCATGTGGTGGACACTTTGGACCTAAGAAGACTGCTGCAAAGGTTCTCCAATGTAGATTTTATTGGCCCACTCATTTTAGAAATGCTTTTGATTTACAGGGCTTGTCACGCCTACCGGTCTTTTGGCTGTAATAATAAGAGAAATATGATGCCCCTCAACTCTATTTTGGTAGTTGAGATCTTTAATGTACGGGGCATCGATTTTATGGGACCATTCCCTAATTCTTTTGAGAATTTGTACATACTTTTAGGTGTTGATTATGCTTCTAAATGGATAGATGCCATACCTTATAAATCTAATGATCACAAAGTGGTGGTCCAGTTTCTCAAAGAAAATATTTTTCCCCTTTAGTGCACCACGTGCAATAATTAGTGATAGGGGTACTCATTTTTGTAATCGATATTTTGAGGCCTTAATGAAAAAGTATGGGATCACCCATAAGTTAACTACCCCTTATCACCCCCAAACTAATGGCCAAGTAGAGGTGTCTAATAGGTAGATCAAACAAATCTTGGAGAAAACTGTTAATCCCAACCATAAGGATAGGTCCCTTAGGCTCATTGATGCCTTATGGGCCCATCAGACTGCATTCAAGACCGACCTTGGTCTGTCTCCCTACCGTTAGGTGTACGGGAAAGCCTATCACTTACCAGTTGAGTTGGAGCATAAGGCCTTTTGGGCCATCAAGAAGCTCAACTTTGATTTTTCTAATACGGGAATTCATCGTAGGCTCCAACTATCTGAGTTGGAAGAACTTAGGAATGATGCCTATAAAAGTTCTAGGATTTACAAGGAAAAGACCAAAGCTTTCCATGATAAGCACATTCTGCGTAAATCTTTTACAATTGGTGATAAGGTCTTATTGTACAACTCTCGATTGTATCTTTTCCCTGGTAAGCTAAGATCCTGATAGGATGGCTCGTTTATTGTCCATAATGTATATCCCCATGGGGCTGTGGAGATTCTGAATCCAGAACAGGGATAATTTTGAAGGTTAATGGTCAGCGTTTGAAACCGTTCCTTGAGTTTCCTACTACTGGTAGTGAAGAGGTCATAGATCTCCATGAACCTCTTTACACTGATGACTAACTATTAGTCAGGTATGACCCCCTTGCATTGTCTTCGCTTTTAATTCTTTTCATGCATTGAGGACATTGCATGACTTAAGTGTGGGGGAGAGAAACAAGTTTTTTCTTTTTCCACTTTTTTTTTTTGTTTTTATTTTTGTTTTTGAGCTTGCTAAGGATGAAGTCCTACTTTGGCTTTTGGCTAATGATCATACCATTCAGTTGCTTGATGTATAAAAATAAAAGTTTTGATTAAGGTACCCATTTTGAACATATAAAAACTCTATTGAGAAGAAAGAAACAAGCATGTGTCTTGAGATGGGACTTTCTCTTGAAAAATAAGAGACCCTTGTTTTATGGTGTTGGACCATATGTAAGTTTGTGGGTTCCTTGTACTTTTGATTTGGAGTTGAGACCTTCTTTTTAATTTGGCACGAGTTGACAAATGCACAATTTTAAATGAAGTGTAAAATGTGGTATAAAGAAGAATAAGAGTTGATTCCCTTGGAACTAGATAGGGCATTGCGCCTCAGGAAGCGTGGTGTCTTGATCAAAATTCTTAGGGAGAAAACTTCTGAAAGAACTCTAGCATCACTGTCTTTGTGGGTATATGTAAAAAAGCGAAGCTATATAGCAATTGGGTGTCTGGTGTTTGCTCCACCATATCATTCATGCCAAAATTAGTGGAGTAGATTAGAGTTTAATAAGCAAAAAAAAGAGAAAAAAATTTACAAATTTCATTAATGCTTGGTAACATGTTTGGTTAAAAACACTCCAATGCCTTAGTCATTGGTTCTTTATTTCTTCACAAGTGGTTTTGCCTTAAGATAAGGATGTTTTGGAAGAGACTAGGTAAGTTCCAAATTAAGAAATATGCTAATGCCTAGAATTGGTATAGGGTAATAAAAGTTCAAGTTTGGGGGTCCCTTGTAAGAGAAATTATCTTTGCTCTAGATCAGTATGACCCTTACCTTTAGCCAAGGTTGGGATTTATTTATTCTGAATTTTGGGTGTATAATAATTACAAATACCCACGAGACACAATTCGTCCGCTAGGGGAGACCTAGGGGTTTAAAGGCTAGTTGCACATACTAAGTGCAATCGTGATTCCTACGAAAGTGAGTTAGGTTTTTTGTTACTTATAGTTTAGTCTTTTTCTTTTTGTTTTGCTCGTGGACCAGCAAAGTCTAAGTGTGGGGGAATTCTGATGAGCACATTTATGTGTGAAATGTAAGTAGTAAAGCATTCATTTTTACATATTTAGAATGGAGCTGCCTTGAGTTTTACTCTCTTTTTACAAGTTTTGTATTTTAAAGGCCTTAAGTATTATTGAGCATTATATCTCTCCAACAACAACTACCTAGTGTAGTTGGTGAGTTATGATGCGTAAAATTTTCTTGCTCACCAAGAGGTCTCAAGTTCAAATCTCATGGTTGTTTTTTTTTTCTTTTGAAGAAGTTTATTGAATATTTTCTATTTTTCACCCACTTAAAGCACTAAGGACATGGAGGGGATTTCCACATCAAATTAGAAGATTTTCCAAATCTTTAAAGCAAGGAAAATCATGGGAGAGGTTTCTTATGCAAGAAAAAGAAAAGAAAGAAAAAAAGGGAGAAATAAATATTGTCCAAATCTTCTCTCTCCTCCATATTATCACCAGAAGATTGTCCAAATCACACAAAGCAAGAAGAAAAATCATCCAAGGGAAATAAAAATCAGCCAACAAGGGTTGTGCAAGATTTGAAGAGAGGGAGAAAAAGAAGAGAAAAATAGATAAAAAAAAAAAAGGGAAAGAAAATAAGAAAAAAATTATAAGAAATTTCTCCAAGTTTATTTCTCTCTTCTCTCTCCTCCACCTTAGCACTTTTTGTCTCCAAAGATCTCAACTACCAATTGTGGGTTCCCCCTTTTAAGAAAGAGAAATTTGTTACCCAACCTCCCATTCTCTATAAATACAACTCATGTAAGAGGAGGGGGGACACTTCATCCTTCTTCTAGGTTTTTTTTAGTTGGTCCCTCTCTTCTTCTCTACTTCTCTCTTCTTAGTTTTTTTTTAGTTGCTCTTTCTCTCTTTCTCTAGCTCTAGTTCTAGGTTTATGCTTTAAAGAATTTTGTAAGTTCTTTTTATTCAATTAATGCAAACACTTTTGTTTTTGATTCAGTCTCTTATTTTTATTTTTTAAGGAATTAAAGTTGTAATTTTTAAGTTCTAGTTCTAAGCTTAGTTCTAAGTGACAAGAACAAGCTATGGAGCATGTCTTTCTAGTTTAATTTTTTTCTTCATATTTCTTTCTCTGGTACTAGAAATTTTAGATTTGGTTTATTCCAGATCTAGTTTTTAGTACTAGTAGTATCTCAAGTCGATCAAGTTTTCAGTTCAAGGGTTGAAGTTCAAGTAGGCTCTTTCAGTAGTCTTCTCACCCCCTCTCATTCCCTCTTCTGACTATCCTTTCTTTCTTAATTTAGGATTTTAATTTCAGTCGTTACATTATTGCTTTCTCTTTCCCCCAAGGTTCATGGCTAGTGTATGTGTTGGTTTTGCCCCTCCTAGCCATAGAACCATCATTTTATTGTTTTTATTTTAATTGCCTCCCTTTTCCTAAAGCCAAGTAGAGTAACCCTTGTAAGAGTGACTCTCTGGTCAAGTAGGGAAGCTTATATTATGATCCATCCCTCGGGCTAAGTAGAGAAACCTACTTGTGAGCCTCTCTCTAGCTTTATCCCCTTTCTTTTACTTTATTTTTATTTCAGCATTTTTTTCCTTTATTGTTTTTTAATTGCGTGGGGTGTTTATTTTCAGTTATTTATTTATTTAATTTTAATTGCGTGGCTTGCGTCTTTAAATTCTTAGATGACAAATGGTTAGGACGTTATTTTAAATACATATGTTTAGGACGGTAGTTAGAATTAGATCACAACCATTAATCGGTTCACTTTCACATTATTAAAAGAAGTAAAAAAATAAAGTGGCTACTCTCACTATGTTCAACCTGTAGCTACACTGATTTGTACGCTTGCGGTTACATTTTAAAATCCTAACAATACTCACTGCCAAACACTGAGTCAAATTCTTGGGTGGAATTTCCATCTTCTTTGAAAATGTTGGTGACACAAATGAATGAAAAGCTCTTGAGTCAAATAACACATGTTTAGGTAATAATGATATCAATTAGTACCTGTCAGTACACCGGGTGCAGCCTCTGCATCTTCAGCGATCATGGCAAACACCCTTCCCTGTGGTCTCTAACCCTGTGAGGCCTGTGCTGGTTTGGAGGCAACATAGGTCTCCTGGGACCTAGGTGGCAAAGTGTAAGGTGCATCACCCAGCTTACAGTGGGGGCATGTCCTAGCTAGGTGGCCCGACTGGTCACAATGGAAGCACCTTGGGCTCGACCCCACAGACTGAGACACACCACTAGAGCGGGAGGACTGAGAAGTTTGGCTAGCCTCAGGCTTTCTAAATTGCACTGGTGTTGGGTTGATATAAGGCCTCTTTCCCATTCCCTGTTGGGCCGAGAAGTTATCTCTATGCCGGTCTTCAATAGATTTGGCCACTTGGACCACCTCGGCATATGTCTGCAGCTTCAACCCAACTATGGTTGACCTAATACCTGGCCTCAACCCCTTCGTAAACGTCTTGGCCTTGGCCGTATCACCTCTGAGATGCTTAGGAGAAATTTAGAATAGCTACTCAAAGCATTATTGATACTCAAGCACAGACCGGGATCCCTGCACCAATTGAGAGAACTCACTCTCTCCTATCCCAAAATCTTTCTGAAAAATAGTTCTCAAAGAAGGCCCCCTTGAAGTCCTCCCAAGTGGGGTTTGGGTTATTCGTCCTCAGAATGGGCTCAGTAGCACTCCATCAATTATCGGCTTCATTTTGTAGTTGGTAGCCCGCACATAGGATTTTCTGTTAATCAGTGGAGCCCATCATCCTAAACACTTTCTCTATGCCACTAATCCACCTTGATGGCAACAACGGATCCTGGCCCACCTTTGAGAAGCATGAGGGCTTAAGCTACTGAAACTTCTCCATTATCTTGGTCAGATCAGTCTAACCCTCTACATGTACTTGGGCTTGTTCCGGTGCTCGATCCTGTACATACCCATGTACGTGTTGTTGGCCTTGGTTATGTAATTTCCCTTGTGCCCCACCGAATGTTTGGAGAGTGCCCAAGCCAAAGGAACCGGGGTGGGTGCCGGTGGAGTAGGGGGTGTAGGTGGTTTATTTCAGTCTTCCATTACCGCTTGGATCCGATTATCGATCCTGGCCATGAATTGGTTTTGTCTCTCTTCAATGTCCCTCATCATATTGTTCATGATAGAGGCAACATCATGAGTGGTGAGTACTGGTAGAGCTGGTGGTGCATTTTGAGGTCTACCCCGGTTTCGCATAAAGGAAGTGGGAGGTGACATGCATGATCGGTACTAGGATCGGGTGTTTCGATGTGACATGATTCCTATTGAGGAATCCGATTAGTTCACATGCATGTACAAACTTGCATGTTATAGGTACACATGCATACATAGTGGGGCCCACAATGTATCTCATGACATCGCGTCTAATAAGGAAGCAATACCCCAAGTAGGGAAGCAATCAACATAAATAAAAATAAAATAAAAAATTTTTCTCCCCAAAATGTTCATCGGAAATGAGGGCATAATCCACCAGAAATAGGGCCATTCCACTGGAAATATCAAACTTGTTTCTAGTGGAGATAGCAGAGGCCAAAACTCTTAGAAAATGATTAGCGGAAGCAGGCAGTGGAAACAGACCCAGTATTTCTAGTGACTTGTTTCCGTTGAGCCCAAAAATGCTATAAATAGGCTCAAGTTTCACCTCTTTCTCACAAAACCCTAACTATAGATGTGGGAAAGGAGAGAAAACATCCAAGGAGGCCTACCCCAACTATCACTCACCTTCTACGAGCGATTTTGTGCCCGATCAACGCCGTTCACACATCTTAGGTGAGTTTTCTTTTTCTCTGACCTAGGTTTTGCATTCTTCTCTATGGGATTCGATTTACTCTTCAAACTTAGGTTTTATTCTCTAAAACCTTAGGAATCTCATTGCAATTATGTTCGATTACCATGTTCGCATTCGTCATGTTTCTGCACAAAAACAACCAGCTATTCTTGAAGAAGAACAGTATGACCAACAACTGTTCCGCTCTGTGGATAAATAGGATCATTGGGAAGGCTTTAAGTATAGGAATGTGGATCCTGGGAAGTATGTGCGGACTAGATATTTTTGACAGTCCCTATAGAGCCCCAGCCCTTTAAACCCGGTTTATTGACCAATTGGTTTGGTTTGGTCTTGCAGGGTCCGAACCGGAATGGGTTGTTGTTGTGCCTTATATTACATGATGGCAAGGGTAACATCAAATGCCGGGTGGTCGGATAAGATTGAGGCAGTACCTGAAGTGATTCACACGCCTAGGCTGTGCCCTTGCACATATCACAAGGCCATGTACGAATAGGAAAGGTACGTTATTATATTTGAATGATAAAAACTTAGTCCACAATAAGTGACGAGAGTAAGATATGTGTTAAGATTTCTGTTTTCTTCAAAATATAGCAAGGTTGGCTTGTTTAGTCAACTGGTGGATAACCCACTAGTGTGACCCACCTATATGGGTAACGTGGACCCTAGCATGCCCAACTTGGGTGAGCTCATGTATTTTGGACTTCTCATAGAAATGAGATTTTGTATGCCTGATGATGTCAGCTACTTCACCCGAAAATGCGATTTAATGTATTTTGATCCATAAATGGGTAAAACCAAATGGACCATAGAAGATATTTATTGGTAGAGGTATAAATAGCATTTAAGCCTTTTTCTCTCTCCCATTTATGATTTTCAGCAAAGGTTGGTAGGAGGAGTAAAGGGGAGGGAGAAAGGAAGAAGGAGAAGAAGAGTAGGGAGAAGGCTTTCCCCTTGGATTCCATAGCCACATTTTACCTTTCATCGTTGGAATAGTCACCGATGTCTTGGGATCTATGTTTTGAGGTAAGTAACGCCCTAACTGGATGGATTGTGATAAAATCCTCATGTGTATGGTCAAATCAAAGTAATAATGGAACCCTTGTTTGATTTCCTTGAAGGATCTTGGAAGGGAAACAAAGATTTGGGAGTTATTGAAGTGGCATTTGAGGTTGGGAAGAGGATCCCAAGATTTGAGGTTTTTAAGCTAAGGTATGATTTATTCTCTCAAATCTTGATGATGACTTAGATCCATGGAACAATCAAATAGATGAGGTTTAGAATGTGTGGGAAATGAAGTGGGAACCACCCTATTGGGTTTCTAAGAGGTGGAATGAAGAAAGGAAGGAAAATATCAAAACCTATAGAATACCAATGGGTAGGACCGGCGGGTGCCACACCTACCAGTGTGACCCATCGGTCTTCTCGGGTCAACCGATGAGTATGATTGGTGGGTGCCTGACCCACCGGTGTGACCTACTAGTCTCGCTACTGCTTATGTTCTATCGGCTGATAGAATTAATGGGTGCTAGACCTACCAGTATGACCCACCGATCTCCTCTGATTCTACGGGCGGTTGCTAGATCAACCAGCATGACCCGTCGGTCTGGATAGTTTGTACAAGTGGGTTCTCCTACCCACCTGTATGACCCACCTATAGCCCAAATGAGCTACAATGGAACTCAAACTCACCAACAACCTTCTTTACACTATTAAATACGCGGTGACTGTATCGTACGTCATTTATAGTCCCAAATTGGGCACATTTCTAAACTCCTTATCTGTGCTAGGTTTCGAGACACTCATCTTCCCGCACTGAATCTTACCCGTACTGTATGCGCACATTACTGTATGAAAATAGGTAAGTTGGGAGAGGACTTTGATCTTATTTTTTAGAGTGTTTTTGGCATCCTATGCATTCATATACTATATTGACATTCCAATTTCCATTCTGATGCATATGCTTGATCTATGAATGATGCATTTAGAACTGAACATGTATTATCTTAAATTCTATATGCTTGTTACTTGCTTGGAATCTTGAGAATGGGATTTATCATATGATGGAAATATAGTGATGATTTTCCGAACATGTGTGGGATTTCTAGAATAGATGCTATAGTTGGCTTGGAAACAAATGCATTGGTACACCGTGGAATGGGAAATGAAAGTACTATGCAGTTGTACTATCTCATATAGGAGCATGTGGTTAGGATTTCATATTCTCTTGTGCTACGACCCTTCCCAACAGGTTTCACGTGTTGGGTTATCACTGGGGAGAAGCATCTGTCGTGGACCACAGTGGTGATTAAAAGTACGCTTGGCTGATCATTAGGACAGTTAGAAACCTTGGTGATATATTCATAGGGCTAATCGTACTATTTTTAATTTCTGCTGTGGTTCGGCCACGATTTACTTTTCTACTGTGGTTTGGCAATGATTTACATTTTTGCTATAGTTTGACCACGATTTAGTTTTTTGAGTGCTCATGGCTATCCTTCTCCAACAACCCTATAGGCATATCATGGGATGGAGAACTCATCTCATACCCAGGGCATACGTGCACTGTGGTTATGAGTAGCATGTAACCTATAACCTAGAAATAATCTATAATTATTTGTGTGCATCTTTCTTTTCATTTACTGAGCTAGTGAGCTCACCCCTCATGTACACACCTTTTTAGATGGTTTTGCAGGATACTCCGTAGAGGAACCCATGTCGGGTCCCACCGATGAAATCCCAGTGGGAGATTTGCTGGTCCCCGAAGGATTTAATCACAGTGACGGTTGTCCATGTGAGAGTTGTGTTGTAGTGCAACAGTAGCTGATCCTACTTGTTGTACTATTTTGATTCTTTTGGTGTATGTCCCCTTTTATGCTCTCAGTAGTTAAATTGCTATTTCTTGTGTAAACATCATGCCTATGAGCCTACATATAATTATACTATGTATGACAATTTAGGTATCAAAAGTATATGGGGATTTACAAGTATTATTCATGACAAGACTTCCGCTGAATTACATTGTTATATTCCATTGATTACTTATGTTTGTTGTGATGTAGTTACTGTATCAAATGATCCTGGTGGTTTTGGATTACCTGGAGGGAACCCGATCACTGATCCGGTTCTATGAGAATAGGGCATGACAACGGTAGTATCAAAGGGAGATGCTCTACTCACACACAGTATTTCGAGATTAAATTATTAGAAACCATAATAGGACAAGGGGTTTGGGAAAACATAAAAGACTTCATAGAAAATCTGAAAAATACATAAAATTTGAAAATTTTTCAATAATGCATTCATAAGTTAGGAGTACCAAAAAGTTTTACAAAGGAGAGAACTTACATAACCACAGAAAATTCCATACACAAGATAGAAATCCACTAAAAAAAAACTACAATCAAGAAGAGAACAATTAGAGAAGAAGGAAAGAAGATAGAGCTCCAAAGACAAATTCCAAAAAAAAAAAAAAAAGAAAGAAAAAGAATCATCCCAAGCCAGCAGTCCCATCAATCATCATCCAAGTCGATGATTGATGAGCACATTTACATGTGAAATCTAGGGTAGTAAGACATGCATTTTACATATTTAGAATGGAGCTACCTTGGGTTTTACTCTCTTTTTGTAGGTTTTATATTTTCAAGGCCTTAAGGACTATCGGGCACTATATCTCCAATTTTACATGTAAAGAGTCTTGTTTCTTTTCATGGTTGCGAAGAGGATGAAATTCTGAGCAAGATGGATGTGTTCAATTAAAAGTACACATTCGTTTGGTCAACCGTACAAGTGATTATTCTTTTCGGGCCAGAAAAAGAATAATGGATAATAATTGAACTGAGATGCAGAACCAGCCTGTTTGCAGTTGTCCCCGGGGTACAAAAGAATATTCTAAATTTTAACAAGGATTGATGGACCACACCCTTAAGTGATTGAAGATTCATTTTTGGTGATAACAACTACTTCGCGTAGCTAGTGAGTTGTGGTGTGCAAAATCCCTTCCTTATTAGGAGGTTTCAAGTTCGAACCTCTTGGTTACTATTTTTTTAGAATATTGGTTTTTTAGGAATATTTTCTCTCGCCTACTCATCACTCAAAGGAGGTCAGCCAAAGGGTTTCTTGCGCAAGAGGAGAGAGAAATAAGGAAATAAAAGAGAAAAATAAAAAAAATAGAGAAAAAAAAAGAAAAAAAGACAAGGGCATGGATGGAACTACCAAATATTGTCAAAATCGATCTAATTAGGAGAAGAAATTGTCCAAGAGGGGGGGCTTTGCGCAAGATTGAAGAATAAGGAGAAAAATATAGAAAACAAATATAGGAAAATCATGGGAGATCTCCTCTCCTACGATTCTCTCTTCTCTCTCCACCACCTCACAATTGTGGGCCCCCCAAACTCTAATCGTTGGTCTCTCCCTATTTCTCTATAAATAAAAAAGGTTCAAAGGGAGAGCACAGCTATTTATTATTTTTTAGCTTTCTTTTTCTCTCTCCTTAAGTGCAATTCAGTTTTAGGGTTTTATCTCTTTCTCTAGTTCTCTTCTCTAGGTTTAGTCTCTTTTAGTTCTTCTTACTTTTTAGTTAAACACTTTTGTAATGGAGTTTTAATTAATGAATATGCAAGTTTTCTTTCATGTTTATGGTTTACGGTATTGTAATTTTAATTCTCTAGTTCAAGGTTTAGATCTAGGTGACAAGATCCAAGCTTTGAAGCATTTCTGTTCAAGTTCAATTTTTCTCTTTAGATTTGTTTTCTCTAATACTAGCAATTCCAGATTTGGTTTATTCCAAATCTGGTTCTTAGTACTATGTATTTTAAATCTCAATTAAGTTTTCAAGTTCAAGTAAGTAGGCTTCTACAGTAGTATTCTCACCCCCTCTCATTCCCTCTTCTTGCTACCCTTTCATTCTTAAAGTAGGATTTAAATTTCAGTTTTACTTTGAAGCTTTCCCTTTCCCCTAAGGTCCTTGGCTAGATGCATGTGTTGGCTTTGCCCCTCTCTAGCTATAGAACCATCTTTTTACTTTAATTATTTATATTGCATCCCTTCGCCCTAAGCCAAGTAGAAAAGCCCTTGTAAGAGTACTCTCTGGTCAAGTAGGGAAGCTCATATTATTTATAGTGCACCCCTCGGGCTAAGTAGAGATAC
Source organism: Macadamia integrifolia (assembly GCF_013358625.1). NCBI lineage: Eukaryota > Viridiplantae > Streptophyta > Magnoliopsida > Proteales > Proteaceae > Macadamia > Macadamia integrifolia. The sequence goes on from NW_024869058.1 coordinate 240,758, forward strand.
CTACTTGTGTGCCTCTCTCTAGCTTTTTCTCCTTTTTATTTTATTTATTTACTTTTCAGAACTTTTATTTTCAATTACTTGCTTTTTAATTGCATGGTTTGAGTATTTAAATTTCTAGATGACGAATGGTTAGGTCGTTCAATTTTTAATTCCGAATTCCAATTTTCCTAGATGTGTTGGTTAGGACACTTTTAGATGCATTTGTGTTAGGATGGTAGTTAGAAGTAGATCATCATAATCAATCGTTACACTTTTGCATTACTAAAAAAAACTAAAAATAAAGTGATTGGTCTCCTTGTGTTCGACCCATTAGCTACACTGATCCATACACTTGCGGTTACTTTCAAAATTTAAACAATGACCTCCTCCACTCGTGATCTTGAGTTAATACCCAAATGGTGATCGTAGTAGTCGAACCGGTAGTTTACCAAATCCACCTCCCCCTAAAGGTGTCTTAGGCTCGCAGCCAAGTCTTTGGAAGTAGAGTAGATGGTGTTATCCAAATCATCAATGTCCATCACCATGCTTGCTCAGGTTTCCTGGATGGTCTTCTGTCCCATCAGGAGTTTCTCTTGACTATCCTGGAGTGCCTTCAATTTGGCCACCATACCCTGAAAGTCAAAGGGGCCACCTAGAGATGGTAGGACCACATTGATGGGGACCTCCTCCTCCACATCCACATCAACATCCACATCCACATCCCCCTCCTCGGGGATATAGCCCTCGTCATCCTCCTCCTCATCACCCTCCTCTTGGGCCGCCTCCCCCACTGCAGGCTCCATCAGATGAAACAACTTCATCTTATGTAAGATGCCTTGGCCAAATCTGTCCGAGGGGGCCCTACCCACTTCACCCTCAAGATCTACCTCGAAGCGCTTAAAGATCTTGGTGAGTGACCAGCATAGGGGTAGTTACCATCAGCGGGGAGGGTTGCTTGGTACTCCATCATCTTCATAATTATGTATGGAAGGCACAGGTGAGGGGGATTTCCTAAAGCAGTGTAAAGATAGTATGCTACATAGGCAGCCATAAAGTTCACCTGGTTTCAGTGCCCGGCTCGGGGAAGCAGGTTAAACTGCACCAAATGGCTAAAGACTCGAACCTCAGCAAGGAAGGCAATCTCAGACTCGGGATAGACAGTGCTACCACAAATAGTCCAATAGATGTGCTTCTGAAGGGTCTCGCTCATGTGGGGACCCAAGGCCTTACCCTTATGAGGGCAGTAGTACTAAGTACCCTTTATGGAGATGCCCAGAATCCCTGCCAGTAAGTCGATCGATAACCTGATATCTTAACCCTTCACTCGGCTGGTGAGGGTATACATTCGATTGTCATACACCACCTTTAGATTGTAGCCAGACGAGGTTGGGGTAGCATTGACGATTGACATATTACATGGCCTCCCATCCAAGGGCTGTAAATCTCTCGAGCAACTAAACTCAAGTAAAGTCCTCTATCACCACTGACTTCTCCATCAGGACAGGTCATTTGGAGAAGGTGCTCCAAGAGAGTGAAGCCTCAAGGCTGCAAAAGACGTCATTGTCATAATCCTCTAGGTCCTCAGAAAGATTTCTAACAGGTCAGGCCTGAGGGGTAGAAGAACTAGTGGCAGCACCCCTCCTCGTCCTACTAGAGGTATGTCCACTTCTAGATGATGAGGCGGTCCCTTTTCCTTTACGGGAAGACATCCTGTAAAAGTTGGAAGAAAAAAAAATGTGAGAAAACTGATAAGATCCTAAGAGGTAATTTTAAAATAGGGGATGAAGATAAGGAACGAGACAATAAGTCATAAAGAGGTGATTAGTGAAAATGACACACCCTACTAAGCAACATTGAATGGGCAATGTATGTAGCATGACAAATGAGGGAGAAGAGCCCTACAAGTACAATGCCATTGTCGTAATGAAACTACATGTGAATGGTAAATGGCAAGAACCATATGTGAATAAATGAGCATTATAGAGATTTTGATGCTTGATCCAATACACTAACAAAAGACAAGAGATGGAGGCATTTATTTAAGGCATAAAGATATGTAAATATCAAAGTTGGCAACAATTCGAGACGATTGATAGATTCCCAAAAGAAGAAGGAAATGGAAAAATGCACAGAGAAGAGCATAAACCTAGTATATCCAAGGCATTGAGGATTTTGTTGACAATAAGATATGACGGCAGGTTCAATTTCATGCAAACATGTATATCTTAACATATTTGAGGTCAAACAAGGGAAAACCCCCAATTTTCTCAAGAACCCTAACCTAGAAATGGGGAAAATTCATACCAAAGTGAGAAAAGTGATGCATATGTGCAATGTAGAACTCCTACCACTATTATGCAACCTAATGTGAGTGGATGGACTCATTTAATCATACATTATGCAAGGAAGAAAAGAGAAAAGGGGAAAAACCCTAAAATAGCAAAAATTGAGAAAATAGGGTTAAACAATCCGTGAAGATGACATATGTGATGTTTAGAGATGAGAAACATCAAAGATATAACAAACCCACATACCACATTTAATTTAGATGGAAGAAATCAAAAGAAAATGAAGTTTTGAGATTATTGAGCAAAAGCAACCAAAATCCCAAGGAGAAAGCGGAAAAAAAAAACTACTTACTTGATGTTGAGAATGGAGTTGAGAGGCTTTGAGTACGAATATAGACGTGAGTAGGGCTTATAAAGTTGCTCCTAGGTCCTCTTTTGTTTCCTTGGGCGGTTTGGAGCAGAGAGGGAAAAGAGAGAAATGAAGGGTTTTGAAAATAAGGGCTTTTTCCCTTTATAACAAAACTGCGCGAAGGACCGGTGGGTCCTGAAAATAGCCCACCCGCCAGTGTGGATTTTTGGGCTGAAAAATCCCAAATTTTGAGGATTTGATATTCAAGCGTCGTAGAACCTAATTTTATGTAAATTATAGGCTGATATGCAACTAATCTTCATGCATTCTTATGTGGAATAATTACAATACTATATAGAATTTAGTGCTCAAGATGCGTGTTGTGATGATGAAATGCATTATGACTACATAATAGGAGGTATGAGGTGCATTGATTTTGTGCTTAAACGAAATAAATGTGGCACTTAATTGTACCTAATCTTGATGAAATCTAGGTACAAAGCATCATGGTATGAACTAGATCTGGTAGTAGTGCAAGAGGGGCCCCACGTGGTTCCCGTCCCATTGGACGACCACCTAACCTCGGGGACCTCGACCACGATTGAGTCTTAGACAAGAAGATATAGTTGAGAACTCACCTACACCTGAAATTCTGGATCCTCCTCTTGTTGTTACTCCTAATGATGTTGCAGCTCTTATTCAACAATCACAATAGGCATTCCAACAACAGTTACTCCAACAGTAGTAGACTTTATGAATGTTGTGCACCAACAGTTGCACCCTATGCAAATGGGTCAACACCCTCATCAGGTACCTTTCCATAAGATCCTCCCGTGGTGCCAGGTGCCGGAGTTCAACTGAGGGGTGCTTCTCCTTGAGCACTACCTTTTGAGACACAAGGGAGTGCACTAATTGCTGTACCACCATAGGACCAACCAGGGGGTACACCACCTATGGCCACTCCATGGTTTCCTCCTTATGGCACTCCACCATATATGGTGCCACCCCCGTACCAGTATTACACAGCTTATCCTCTATACCATCCACCAGCAACCACTACTGCAAAGGTGTTGGAATCATTTAAGAGACACTTGCCACCTATCTTCACCAAGGTGGGGAGTGACCCTTTAGAGCCGGATTGGTGGATCCAAGAAATGAAAAAGATATTTGAGGTGGTAGAATGTACAAAACCTCTAAAGCTTATCTGCGTTGGGTTAAAGTTAAGAAATGAAGCTAATTCGTGGTGGAAGGCTTCTAAGCCTATTTTGGTGGCAACCCATCCAGAACCAACATGGGAACAATTGAAGGAATTATTCTTATCAAATTATTTCCCCACCAGCTTCAGAGATTGGAAGGAAACTGAGTTCTCAGCTTTGACTCAGGGAAACAAATCTATCCTTGAATACCCAGCCGCAGTTTGTGGAGTTGTTTTACTTTTCCCTCCACACATGAAAACAACGGAGAAAAAGGTAAAGAAATTTCTGAAGGGGCTAAAAGTATCTATTGGCACAATTTTGAGGGCCATGGACTTGATTGATTTTGCTCAAATTATCCAGAAGGCCAAGACTATAAAAGATAAGCAGAAGGGAGAATCTTCCACCACACCTAGACTTTGGAAGAGATCCAATCCCTATGCAGATTCTGGCAGCCTGAACAAGAGCTTTCATGGGCCATATAATTATGGTCCATCATTTCAGCAACCCTATAGGTCGTTGGCATACATGCCCTGGCTAGCCAGTAGATCGGGTGCTACTTCCTTCCGCCTGAACACTAGCATGGTGCCTATGGCCCCGTGGCCACCTCATCCTCCTATGGCGCAAGGCCAGATACAAAGGGCACCAGTACTAGTGCTAGCCTCTCAAAACAGGTGCTATGTTTGCCATTCACTCGAGCATTTTGTAAAGGATTGCCCATACAAACCAGCTGTGGTATAGAATCAGCCTCTTGTTCATCGACCCACTTTAACTCAAGGTGGTCCACCTCAAGGAAGAATGTATGCATTATCCACTGAAGAGGTTGAGGCAAGCCCCAATATCGTAGTAGGTACCCTATCTATCTCGGGTATACCAGCTTATGTATTATTTGACTCTGGTGCATCACATTCTTTTATATCTAAAAGGTTTGCTAGAAAGATTGACATGACACCCAAGGCTTTAGAAAATAAATTGATAATTAGCACACCCATAAGCAAGGTGGCATAATTAAATGAAGTGTATGGGCCTTATCCCGTTGACATAGGTGGAAAGAAGCTGGATGCCCAGCTTATCAAATTTAACATGCAGAATTTTGATATTATATTAGGCATGGAATGATTATCTACTCACTGAGCAAATGTCATGTGTGTTGAGAATCAAATTAAAGTGGTGAGTGATGATGGTGAAGAGCTTGTGTATCAAGCAGATAAGATAAAACAACCTAGAGAGGTTCTCATTTCTGCCTTACAGGTGGTAAAGTTATTGGAAGATGGATGCCAGGGCTACCTAGCTTCAATACAAGATGTAGAAGCAAAGGTTACACCATTAAAAGAATTGACTGTAGTTAGGGAGTTTCCTGGTGTCTTCCCAGATGATCTAACCCAACTCCCGCCTGACAGGGAGTTAGAGTTTACCTTTGATTTGGTTCCCGGAGCAGCTCCAGTGTCTACAGCTCCGTACAAAATGGCACCACCCAAATTAAAGGAGTTACAAATTTAGTTGTAGGATTTGTTAGAGAAAGGATTTATATGCCCAAGTGTTTCTCCCTGGGTTGCCCCAATTCTGTTTGTCAAAAAGAAGGATGGCAGTTTGCATATGTGCATCGATTATCGGGAATTGAACAAGTTGACCATCAAGAACGGGTACTTATTGCCATGCATAGATGATCTTTTTGATCAGTTACAAGGTGCTAAAGTATTCTTAAAGATCGACCTCAGATCTAGTTACTATCAGCTCAAGATTAAGAGCAGTGATATACACAAGAAGGCCTTTAGAACCTGGTATGGCCATTATAAATTCCTAGTGCTGTCTTTTAGGTTGACTAATGCACTAGTAGCTTTTATGAATTTGATGAATTGAGTATTTTATGATGTTCTTGATAAGTGGGTCATCTTTTTCATTAATGACATCTTGATATACTCGAAAACTGAAGAAGAGCATGCATAACATTTGTGAATGGTGCTTCAGAGATTAAGAGAACAACAGTTGTATGCAAATTCAGCAAGTGTGAATTTTGGTTGAAGCAAGTTGGATTCCTAGGGCACATAGTCTCTGAGAATGGGATCAAAGTTGACCTGAGAAAAGTAAAAGCAGTACTAGAGTGGAAAGCTCCCAAGAATGCCGCAAAGATCAGAAGTTTTTTGGGATTAGCAGGCTACTACCGGCAGTTCATTGAGAATTTTTCCCAAATCGCCGCCCCAATGACCAGTTTGACAAAAAAGGGGGTGAAGTTTGAATTGTTAAAGGAGTGTGAAAGTAGTTTTCAGGAACTAAAGAAATGATTGGTGTCAGCCACAGTACTGACAATAGCAGAAGGTACGGGTGGAATGATAGTCTACATGGATGCCTCCAGAGTTGGACTAGGTTGCGTTCTTATACAATACGGTAAGGTAGTGGTATATGCATGTAGACAGTTGAAAGAGTATGAAAAGAACTATCCCACTTATAATCTAGAGTTGGCGGCAGTTATCTTTGCCCTGAAGATCTGGTGGCAATACTTGTATGGCGAAAAGTGCGAGATATTTAGTGATTATAAAAGTCTCAAGTACTTCTTCACCCAAAGCAATCTGAATATGAGAGAGAGGAGATGGTTGGAACTCATGGAAGATTATGACTGTGATATATAGTGCCATCCAGGTAAGGCCAATGTGGTGGCAGATGCATTGAGCCGGAAATCTCAAAATATATCACTTGCTTAATTAGCCACTACTCCACACCTTAAGCAAGAAGCCATGTTAATGGATGAAATCATTTTGAATGAAGGATCATCCTTAGAACTTGATCAGCAATAAGATAATGTTAAGCAGTTAACCATATCTTTGGTAGCCCTGCAAGTGCAACCATCCATTAGGTATGATATAATCATAAAACAACCTATGGATCCTGAGTTGTAGAATATCATAGTTAAAATTCAAAAGCAGAGGATGGACGATCTTGATTTCACAATAGCCAGTGATGGGGCACTATTGTTTCGGGGCAATTTATATGTACCCAATGACATAGTGATACAAGACAAGATAATTAAGGAAACACATAGTTCTGAGTACACGCTTCACACCAGGAGCACCAAGATGTACAAAGATCTTAAGCAAAGTTATTGGTGGCCAGGGGTGAACATTACAATGGCTCTATATGTTGCTCAGTGTCTCATATGTTAGAAGATCAAGGTAGAATGACATCGACCATATGGCACTCTTCTGCCACTCCCAGTACTAGAGTGAAAATGGGACATGATTACTATGGATTTTGTCATCGGGCTACCCCGTTAAGGGAATGGATGCAATTTGAGTGATAGTTGACAGGCTTACTAAGACTACCATTACATTCCAATCAAGACTACCTACTCCATGGACAAGCTAGCACAACTTTACATGGAGAATATAATTTGCTTACATGGAGTGCCGGTGAGTATTGTGTCAGATCGAGACCCAAGGTTCACATCTAAGTTCTAGAAGAGCCTCCAGCATGCCATGGGGACACAGGTGAACCTAAGCACTACTTTCCATTCGTAGATTGACGAGAAATCTGAATGAACTATACAAATACTAGAAGATATGCTCAGAGCCTATGCAATGGAAATGAGTAGCAGTTGGGAAGAAAACATAACACTTATAGAGTTTGCTTATAATAATAGTTATTAATCCATGATCGGGATGGCTCCATATGAGGCATTGTATGGTAGAAGGTGCAGAACTCCCTTATATTGGGATGATATTGGAAAACGGCGAATGTTTGGGCCGGATATGTTATAGATGACTTGTGATAAGGTTGATGTCATCCACGAGAAAATCAAGGCGGCCCAATCCCATCAAATGAGCTATGTGGATAATCACAAGAAAGACATTGAATTCCAAGGGTGGATAAGGTATTTCTAAAAATATCCCCTACCAAAGGCTTACACAGGTTCCATAGGAAGGGCAAGTTGAGTCCAAGATATGTTGGCCCGTTTGAGATCTTGAGACGGGTTGTCTCAGTAGCGTAATGCTAGCCCTTCCACCATCTTTCAGCAATGTACACAATATAATCCATGTTTCAATGTTGAAGCATTATGTACATTATCCATCACATGTACTAATTGTGGAACCAGAGTATTTAGAGGCTGATATGACTTATGAGGAGCAACCTGCTGAAATTCTAGACCGAAAGATAAAGACTCTTCACAACCGATCCATCGCTTTGGTGAAAGTGCGATTGGCTAACCATTCACTTGAGGAAGCATCCTGGGAGAAAAAAGATGACATCCAGGCTAAATATCCACATCTATTCAGGTAACCAAGTAACTTCAATTTTGAGGATGAAATTTTTAAAGAGGGGGGGTAGATGTAGAGCCCTACTCTTTAAACCTAGTTTATTGACCAGTTGGTTTGGTTTGGTCTTACAGGGTCTAAATCGAAACGGGTTGATGCTGGTGCCTTATGGTATATAACAGCAAGGGTGACGTCAAATGTCGGGTGGTTGGATAAGATTGTGCCAGTATCCGAAGTGATTCGCATGCTTTGGACATGCCCTTGCAATATCACAAGGCCATGTCATATAGGAAAAATACGTTATCATATTTGAATGATAAGAACTTAGTCCACAACATGTGACGAGAGTAAGATGCATGTTAAGATTTTCATTTTCCTCCAAAATAAAGCAAGGTTGGCTTGTTTGGCCAATGGGAGGGTGTCACTGGTAGGTGCGAGACCCACTAGTGTGACCCACCTGTATGGGTAACGTGGACCCCAGCATGCCCAGCTTGGGTGAGCTCGTGTATTTTGGACCCCTCATCGAAATGAGGTTTTGTAGGCCCGATGATATCGGGTATTTCATCCGAAAACTCGATTTAATGTGTTTTGGTCCAAATATGGGCAAAACCATACAGACCTTAGAAGATATTTATTGGTAGAGGTATAAATAGCATTTATGCCTTTCTCTCTCTCGCATTTATAATTTTCAACAAGGTTGGTGAGAGGAGTAAAGGGGAGGGACAAAGGAAGAAGAAGAAAAAAAAGAGTAGGGAGAAGGCTTTCCCCTTGCATTTGGTAGCCACGTTTTACCTTTCGTCGTCGGAATAGTCACCGGTGTCTTAGGATCTACGTTTTGAGGTAAGCAATGCCATAACCCGATGGATTGTGATGAAACCCTCATGTGTGTGATCAAATCAAAGTAATAATGGAACCCTTGTGTGATTTCCTTGAAAGATCTTAAAAGGAAAACAAAGATTTGGGAGTTATTGAAGTGGCATTTGAGGTTGGGAAGAGGACCCCAAGATTTGGAGTTTTCAAGCTAAGGTATTATTTCTTTCCCCAAATCATAGTGATGACTTAGATCCATGGAACAATCAAGTAGATGAGGCTTAGAATGTGTGGAAAATGAAGTGGGAACCACCCTATTGGGTTTCCAAGAGGTCAAATGAAGAAAGGAAGGAAAATAGCAAAACCCATAGAATATTGACGGGTAGGACCACGAGTGCCACTCCTACCAGTGTGACCCACCGGTCTTCTCTGGGTCAATCGACGAGTATGATCGGTGGGTGACTAACTTGTCGGTGTGACCTACCAATCTCAGCAGTGCTTCTGGTTCTACCGACAACTGGTAGACCTACTAGTATGACCCATTGGTCTCCTCTGGTGGCAGAACCAGCGGGTGCCATACCTACCAGCATGACCTACCGGTTTAGATAGCTTACACAGGTCGATTCTCCTACCCACCTGTATGACCCACCTATAGCCCAAATGAGACCGACGACCTTCTTTACACTATTAAATGCACCGCGACTATATCCTACGTCATTTATAGCCCCAAATTGGGCACATTTCTAAACTCCTTATCTGTGCTAGGTTTTAAGAAACTCATCTTCCCATGCCAGATCTTACCCGTATCATGCACGCACATTACAGTACGAAAATAGTTAAGTGAGGAGAGGACTTTGATCATATTTTTTGGGTTATCACTGGGGGGAAGCATTGGTTGTGGACCACCGTGGTGATTAGAAGTACGCTTGACTGATCATTAGGACAATAGAAAACCTTAGCGATATATTTAGAGAGCCAATTGTATTGTTTTTAATTTCTGCAATGGTTCGGCCACGATTTACCTTTTTGAGTTCTCACGGCTAGCCTTCTCTAACAACCCTATGGGCATATCACGAGATGTAGAACGCATCTTGTACTCGGGGCATATGTTTACTGTGGTTGTGAGTAGCTTATAACCTATGACCTAGAAATGATTGAGTAGGTGAAGTAGGATTAAAATGAATCTCACGCATATAGTATCATTTGATTTGCAATTGTTTGTTTGCGTCTTTCTTTCCATTTACTGAGCTAGTGAGCTCACCCCATGTGTTCACACCTTTTTAGATGGTTTTACAGGATACTCGGTAAAGGAACCCATGTCGGGCCTCATAGATGAAATCCTAGTGGGGGATTGGTGGGTCCATAAAGGATTTGATCACGAGGACAGCTGTCCAAATGAGAGTTGTGTTGTAGGGCAATGGTAGTTGATTCTACTTGTTGTACTATTTTGATTCTTTTGGTATATTTCTCCTTTTGTGCTCTCGATAGTTAAATTATTATTTCTTGTGTAAATATCATGCATACGGGCTCACATGTAACTATAATATGTATGAAAATTTGGGTATCAAGAGTATATGGGGATTTACAAGTGTTATTCATGACAAGACTTTTGCTAAATTGCATTGTTATATTCCATTGATTACTTATGTTTACTGTGCTATAGTTACTGTATCAAATGATCCTGGTGGTTTTGGGTTACCTGGAGGGAACCCAGTCTCCGGTCTGGTTCTATGTGAAAGAGGCATGATAGTTCCGCCTCCGTCAATGTTTTGAGGCTATTGGGTGGTATCATATCCTGAAACCCAACATGAAATACTACCCACAACTGGTGAGGTTATTCTACTTCAACCTCCAATGTGTGAACCGTGGCACGGAGGAGATGAGAATCACCTCTTATGTGAAGGGGGTCAAAATCTCCTTCAATATGGAGCTGTTGGAAAATATTCTGATGGTCTCTAATGTTGGAGAGCTAATTTACTGTCCTCCTAGGACTCCAGTCTATAGGTTTTAGAATGTCGGGGTCCAGTAAGAGATAAACAACTTCCTCACCAAGGCAGGTTTTGGGTGAGACCGTACTGCTAACTACTGAGCCACCCCGAAGGTCGTTTGTAAGGTAATTCATTTGAATGTCCTTCCTACTAGTGGGCACTATGACGAGGTGTCCATGCTTCACGCTTATGTGACGTACTGTGTGTACATGGGGGTGCAAGTTCGCCTTCCCTACCTACTGATGTGGACCATGGTGACAAGGTCTGAGGGAGGGGTACATAGGTCCAGAAACCTATGCTACGGGAGGGTTCTAACTAAGATGTTCCTCCACTTTGGGGTGGACTTGGAAGATGAGGAGTAACTGGGAATTGGTGTGATAGACTTCAACCAAGATTCCCTAAAGAAGATGACATTGGACATGGGTGAGGTCACACCAGATGAGGCTGAGGGGGAATAGCCAATAGAGGTGGAGGATCAACAGGGAGGTGGTGTTGGAGGTGTTGGTGGAGGTGATGAGGGTGCTGGTGGAGGTAATGATGGAGCTGCTGGTGGTGCTCCACCACCTAACCCATAGGCTATGGGCTCCATTGTTGCCTCCGCTTCTTGTAGCACTAGGGGTGCAAGGCCTAATGATCTCAATGACGTGATGGCCCACCTGGACACCACCACAAATCTATTGAGGAAATGGATAACCGACTAGAGAGCATGGACAGGAACTATTGTCTTACGCATACTATAGTGGCCTCCCTTGAGGCATAGATGTAGGCAATGGTCTTCCACCTTGCCATTCCAGTGCCACCTCCAAGAGCATAGAGTCAAACTTATAACCAGGGTCAAGTTCATGAGCATGATTAGCAGTAGCAGTAGTGGCTTTTGCTTCAAGTCTGATGTTTTAGGTGTTAGGTTGCAATTTATTTCCTTGTCTTTATTTCTGTCAGTTTATGAATTCCTAGGTATTTAGGCTAGTTAGGATTTCATTGTTTTCTATCATTTTATTTTATGAAAAATGGTGTAAGCTTATGTATTTAAGTTCTTTATATTATGAAACGGCTTTGACACCTAATCTTATATCCTAGTTGTGCAATTTTTATTAATTATTGTGTTTGAAATTTTTATTTTCAATCCTAATCCCCAAATCATGGTTTGATTGAGATTGTGAATTAAGGCAGAGCATCGCGCTCTGGTACCAATCTGTCACACCCCAATTCTAGTAATCCCAACTTACCTGTAGAAATATCGGTGGTTTGAGTAAGACGTGTACCTGCCTTACAAACCTACCAGGATCTCTGATAGCAGTACCTTAATATACACAATCTCACAACATAAACCAACCAATAGTAGCAGAATAAGAGTATAATAGCGGAATCATAACTAGTGATATCATATAAATAACCAGGTTATTCATTTACAATTATCCATGACTTATAAATAATAAGTCCAAAAGCATACCATTCACATTTCAGTATCAAAATATCTAAAAATAAGTCAGGCATCTCATGGTGCCTCATATACACAGTAGTCACAAACACAATCCTAGTCATGCTCCTCCGCTTCTGGCATCCACTAGTCGCTCACTTCATACTAAGGTCCAGAGGATAGAGAATCACCAGCCATAGGCACCATGATACTTGCACCATCATCTAAAATAGGGCAGCAACTCGCTCAGTGAGGGGTGGGGTTCATGCACAATCAACCACAAGCATTTACATATATAATATTCCATGATGACATGAATACAGAAATTAAAAACATAGTCCATGATGCGAATGATGCAATCCATTTGATTATTAATCCATCTAACAATACAACTAAATCTAGTAAATGCTACTGTCACATTAGGTTATATCCCTTATCTTGGAACCGCCATCGACTATATAGCGATACAAGCCCTAGCCACGATTAGGAGCCTGCTAGTTCTGGTATGCGACCATCGGTCACCCAGCAAACCCCTAATAACCCCCTCCTAGCAGTTACAGCACCGGTATGACCATTGGCCACATTGGATAAGTTCCCGCCTCTGCCAACAATCACATCATACCTTGGGTGTGGCATTCCAGAAAGTTCATCGAACATACCACCACTGGGTTATCCAACACCTTACCACCTATTGGCTAGGGGTTATAGTATAGGGAATGTCACCTAACCACAATATTCTTTATGCCTTTCATAATGATACAGTTAGTATGGACCACGTAACACCAATATCACTATTGGCCACAAAGCGGGTCTATTTCCAAGTATACTCCCGGGATACTCGATACTGAGAGCACATTGGCCACAAGGTGTAACCCATGACTATATACTTATCTAGCATGCATAGCAGTTGAGTATGGACTATGCAACATCGGGATTCCCATCAGCCATGAAGTGTATCTATTTCCAAATGCAGTCCCGAAGTACACGATATCGGGAACACATCCGCCACAAAGTGTAATCCATGACTACAATTAATTCTAATGCACATAATCAATGCATGATTACAACATACATACGGCATTCACGGTACCAGTACTACCTCAGCCACACCGGATTCCGTCTCACATCATACATCTCATATCATTTTCATGGAAAGATAACATGTTATAGAATCCAAAATGAAGTCAACCATCCCTCACCTTGATTATGCTTGTGTGGATTAAGGTTCAAGTATGGCCACCGGTTGTTCAATTCGCTATCGGCCTCCGAGTACATGCAAGTCTCTGTCCTAGGCACAAATGTAGTTGAGTGTTATTATGTGTCAGAAACATTAAAATGGTCCCACAGGGGTTAACCCCAAAGGGAACAGATAAGGTCCCACATTGCTAGTATTGTCACCGAAAATAGTCACTTTTCACCGGAAACATTATAGGTGTTTTTGGTGAGGGTAATAGAGAGCTCCTAAGGCTGCAACATGTCAATGGAAATAGTCAGGAGAAACAAACCTAGTGTTTCCGTTGGCAGTACAGAAGTTACCCGTGAGATTTAGGGCTTTCCGGCTTAGGCCCGATTGTCAAGATTTGCTCTGTGGAGTTTGTGGGGGATGTTCTTAGTATCATTTTAAGCCATTAAAATCTTGATTCCACCAATCCATTTAGGAGATATGTCGATCGAACGATCGATACCCTAGATGGTCATTTGGTCTAACTTGTTGTCGGAGCTCACCGGACTTGGTTTGAGCTCGACAATAGCACTGGGGAGGTTAAATACATAATCCCCGAGCTCTATAAGGTATGTGGGCCAAGATTCCATTTATACCTAGCTTGCCCTAGCTCAAAATGAAGAGAGAGAGTGGTAAGAGTGGTAGCACTTACCTTCGGCAAGGATTCCGGCAAGGATGCCCGTAGCCGGGAACAAGTGTGAGCCCCAAACCATTTCTCCTTCTTTTTCACCCTCCTTTCTCTTCCTTTCACTTCTCTCCTTTCGCTCTTCCACTTTTTGGGGAATTGAGAAAATGGGAAACGAAACTAACTTCCCACTTATATAGTAAGTCTCTCACTAGGGTCCGTTTGGTTGGACCCTATCCATTCAAAGTAGGTTATTACGCAATTCGGGGCACGTGGACCCAACTCTTTAGGTCTGTAGGGTGCATGTGTCATAGGGAAGGTGTGGGGGAGTATTTGGAATCATCTGAGATTTTCACGATGCGGGTGGTGGAACCCACGGGCATCGGAACCTAGCCAACAGCCTAAATGGCTAGCCAAAATAGGTCTACAAAAACAGGCCTAAGCTGTTCTAGTGGGTTGTTTCTGGTGGTCATGGCAACAATATGTCTTGACTTCTTGTTGTCCTCTAGTCGGGTCTTGCACGATTCATTTCCCTAGATTATGTACATGGTCTTCTGACAATTTTGGTGTGTGCTGGGATTTTGAGTGGGGTGTCAGGCCACTTACTGTCTATGATCGGGAAGCTTGAATCCCTACTAGTTGGACAGATAGGAGATACACTGGCAGGTAGGGTCATCCTTCCCTCTTTGACAATGGGCTGCCACGAACCAATACCCAGTGGTACTTCCCATTTGCGGTCTAAGACCTATCTTGACAATTCAAATTAGACCGGGTTAGGGCACGAGTGTAACAGTCAAGGTTAGGTATAATTCCTCAATTGAGTAGACATAATGCAGTATTTTCATTAAATAAAAATGTGTATATTATTGTACATTAGATAGTCATGCAATAGGTTAGGATATAAAGGAGAATATTAAAAAATTCAGCATCTAATAGGAAAACCGGTTCGACCGGGTGAAGTGGGTGCCTAACACCTACCCAACTTCATAACCTGGATATTACCCTAATCTTTGGACTAGACCGAGTCAATCTCAGGTCCGTCCTTATGGAATTGGTCCACATCCCGGGTCATAGGCCTTAACCCTAGGTGGCGACTCCAATTGTTTAGTATTGTTATTTTTAGAAGATACCTGAGGAAGAGAGCCCTCGAGAAATAGGCCCCCCATGTGTCTTTGAGCAAGGATGCGGCAGCACGGGGCCCATGGACGCGACCACTACCACCCCATAACCATCCCTGCTCCTTGTTCACCTTTCAATCCATTATCTTGGACTTTCCTATCACAATTGGTTCCAACACAATGCACAAAAACCCTCAACCTCTTGGCTCTCCTTACCCAGGTATAAGCACTTTACCCACGGAATGGTCTAGGCTTCAGTTCATGCAACTCTTTCGCATGGTTGCCCATGACTCCTAATTCTCCTTCACTAATGGTTCTTTCAACTTCCTCCCTTATTATTTGTGCTCTTTTCCCCATGATCTCTCTGTACACCTTAGACTTCATGAGACCTTTCCTACCCTTTGGCCGAATGAGTCGAGTTGGATCTCTTTGAGACTCCTCTCCTTCCAATGCGTTAACTGCCCCATGATCTGGGAGAACGTTGGTTATGATATTGGGAGTCTTTATGACTTTCACTTCTATTATCCCGTTATCTACCAAATCATAGATTGCATGTTGCAAATTGAAGCATCGTTCTGTGGTATGACCTTTCTGATTATGGTAGGCACAATACTCATGTTCTCCATACTAGACTGGTGGGGGATTGCTAATGGGTCTGGGAGCAACCGTGCCTAGGAGACCTTGCTTCTTTAACTTCTCATATACTGTGGCCAACGGCATTCCTAAATCTGTGAACTACCTCGTTGGTCGTGGGACTCTTTGGACTGTAGAATCTTCCTATATAACAAATGGCTGAGGAGGGGACGTGTATGACCTTTCTGATTATGGTAGAACGCTCCTCACTATTGGACTGTATTCACTGTGCCTATCTTTAAACTCTTGCCTCATCCAAACCATGCATTCTTTCTTGAGTCCTGAGAGCATCTCTTAAAAACTTGTTTTCGACATAGGTGCCTATGGCTATCAGAGCATCAAAAGTTCACAAATACTGGTAGTAGAGAACCTCATAGTAGGGTTTGGAGAGATTTTCAATTAATATCTCAAATTTCTCTACCTCAAAAGGGTGATCTGCCATTTTGGTAGCCTTGTCGCGAAACCTCATCGAAAATGCTATAAATCCTTCCTTCAGTTGCTGCCTCAAGGTTTCCAACTCACATCGCTTGACATCAACTTCAGTATTGTAAGAATACTGCTTGGTAAAAGCTCACACAACTATCCCCCATTCTGAGTCTATGCGGCTTCCAATTGAGTTAGCCACCTCAAAGCTGGTCCTGACAAAGTTAACATAAATGCTTTCCCCATCTGCTCATCGGTGAGTTGCCATGGCTTGGTGATGCTAACAAAGACCTTTAGGTGAGCTTTAGGGTCTCACGACCCATCAAACCTATCAATCTACCATTTCAGCTTCTCAAGGACTTGACCTTCAGAGAAAAAATGCATCTCATTGGGATATGTGATCTACCCCTCTTGGCTCCTGCCACTTCAGATCATGCTCTCTAACTTCTCCAGATGTTCTCTCATTTTCTTTTCTCCCTCCAAAAGTTTATTTTGTATATTAGTGGAAAAATCTTCCTCTTCCTCATCAATCACAAACCTAAGAGGAGCCTTAGGCACTATGGAGGTTCCCCTTGGTGTCGCTACCCTGGGTCGTTCAGGTTCTACTGAAAGGGGAATATGATCTACCCTTGCCGGATTTCAAGCAACATTCTCATTTTGAGTGGGGATGGGATCAGCCCTAGATAGGTTCCTGATCTCATGTAAGATCTATGCCAATTTCTTCTTAAATTCAGCCATATCAACTTGCATAACTTCTAAGGGATGAGCCCATGTTGGTTCTGGTGCATCACCACTGACTGCGTCCCTAGAAAATGCTTCCATCCTGACTGAACCCGGACTATCTTACGAAGGACTGTCTGACCAGGGTGATATTGGACTGAGGCAAGTCAACCGGTTACCCTGACGAGTCCACACGGATGACCAAGGATCTTTTGGACTTAGAATCGTGCCTAATCCACAAAGAAGGTTTGGCTTCAGTTTTGTTCTCTTTTTATGATTTTTGTCTTTTATGATGTTTTTTATTTTATTTTATTTTATTTTTGTTTATTTATTTTTTATTATTATTATCGTTTTCTTTTTTTTTAATCAAATCTTTAACACAAGGTTATTGAAAAGAAGGTGATCTTGGTAAAAAGTGGTCTTATAAGACATTCTATGTCATTGGATTTTTCTCTTTATGATTTACCCCACTTAATGATTCTTTCCCTTCAATGTCCTTGGAATGCAACTCCTTGATGATTCAGCATTCCGTACAATTTGATGAGAATCACCCTAGAATTATACATACTGAATCATCAAGATGTCATTCCCTACTTTCGGGAGAGAACCTTTAACCGACAACCCACTCTAGAGAGAGCATATTCCTAATGACTTGAATACATCATGAGAATACTACAAGCTAGATCTCAAAAAAATCTAATCAGTCAGCTTGTGGTGCTCCTAAGGGTTTCTCATCTATTTCCTACATGATGCAAGGATGCAATTGATGCAATAGAACCGAACCAACTATCCTTGATGGGATCTATATAATCGAGGTACATGATCCTTTTATATGCCCAAGGGTACGGTATCAAGGGTGTAGCGTCCTTGTCCATTACTCATGACTACACACAAGGTTAGACAATTGGCCATGGGTGTGGATGGAACCGTGCAAAGAATGGGTGCAAAAATGTAATGCAAAAAGTACCACCATATGATTTTAGAATGCCATAAGGTGTGCAGACCTCCCCAAGAATGCTGGTACGATAATGGTCATCCTCATCATACGATTGTGCTTTAAGCATTCTTGCATAGAAAGTGGTTATCATGTGATCCCATAGTACTTAGGATCTCATGCACGAACCTCTCCGAGGATGCTAGCATAATGGGGAGTACCCTCACCATAGATTTCACTTCAAGCACGATACATGATGCGGTTAGTGCATACATTTACAAACATGTGTTAGCAAAACATGTTTCCATACAAATATATTGAGGGAAATATTCTTGCATTTATCGGTAGCATCTAATATTAGAAGTTTGGAAGTTCCCAGTGGAGTCACCATTATGGAGATCGTGGCTGCACAGCATCCACGGGCCCCATGCCGTTGCATCCCCACTAGGGTCGATTTGTGGGAGCCTATTTCACGAATAGCTCGCTCCCTCTTTGTTTGGTATTCTTTTCTCAATAATAAACTAATGGCTAATACGGGATTGGGAATTATAAAAATTTGGAGTCGCAACCTAGGGTTAGGGCCTAGTACCCAGGATGTGGGCCCGTCCCATGAGGACAGATTCGAGATTGACTCGGTCTGGTCAAGAGATTAGGGTAAGAGCCAGGTTATGAAGTTGGGAAGGTATTAGGCACCCACTTCACCCTATTGAACCAGTCTTCCTATCAGATGCATAAATTTGAATATTCCCCTTTATGTCCTAACCTATATGTATGACTAAAAATGTAATAGACAACATTATACAAGCATTCTATTGAATAAAATATTTACATTATGCCTACTCTGTTAAGAAATTATACCTGACCTTAACCCCTATTCTGGGTCAAGAGGGGGTGAACACCGGTTGATGCTTCGATGACTTTGGTGAAGACTCCCTACTCAGACAGGAAGGATCTTGGCTACTTGCTCTTCTTCTTTGGGGAATCTAGGCCTTTGACAACATCTTCAAGATCCCGACACCCTACTCGAGGACCAAAAATGGAGAAACTTCTCCACTCCTTCACTCTTCTTCTCTCAGCATCTTCTTCCTTTTCTCTCTATTGTATATATCCTCTCTCTCTCTCTCTCTCTCTCTCTCTCTCTCTCTCTCTCTCTCTCTCTCTCTCTCTTTTATCTATTTTTTTTATTGTGGGTGTTCCACCCTCTCTCTTTTTTTCTCCTCTCCTTCTCACTGTGTGAAAAGGGACCCTATTTATAGGTGTCCAGACTCATCTTGGCGGGTCTGCCAAAAGTGGTGAATTCCATGGCAGCCTCACTGTTCAAAACTGGTAAGTTTTCATGGGCCCGATAGGGTTTATTTACAAAAAAAAAATTCATGTGTTAAATGCCCACTATTTATCATTTTGGTACAAAACTTGTTGTGCCCGTCAGAATTTTAGCGGGCCTTGTCAGAAATCTACCGAGCCCGGTAGGGTTTAATACTGATTTTCACCTATTTTTCCCATTATAGCATAAAAACTTGGCGGGCCTGCCAAAATTTTGGCAAGCCTGCCGAAAAATTGGAAGCCCCACGAGGAATCTAGGGTAGATTCGGTCGATCGATCCTTATTTTGACTTTCGGGAGATCCAGTGGTCCAATTTTTGCATGCAATATATCGTCAGAATCATCTTTCCGAGCATTATTCAATGGCGTGGGTTTTGAGATCTTTTTTTCTTAACAAAATTTGGGATTTATAAGTAAGGACTCTTGCCCTATTGCTAATTGGGGTTTTTTTCGGCAATATTTATTCATGCCATTCCTTCACCATTAAAGAGTACCTAGAATCAATTCTTCAATATATAACATGTTAATATTGTGTTCCACAAGATTGATTCTAAAATTGGCCTCGGGCCGGATTAGGGTTTCGGGCTACATTAGGTTTTCGGGTTGAATCAAAGTTTCTGCATTGAATTAGGGTCTAGGATTGATTGCCTAGCCTTAAGTCACTGCCAATATCCGGATCATCACAAAAAGCCTAGATTGCATTCTGATGTAAAGCACGAACCTTGATCATTCCCTGTTTGTCATCACTATCGGAGTGGGTGACAAAATTGGGTGTCGACACCCGCCCAATCCTCACATCTACTTTGGAATATGCATTTATAGTAGAAGGTAGGGCTGTATATTGGAGCAGAAATAAACATATCTACATTTCCTTATTTGCAATGGAGTGAAAGTGGATTAAGAGGTAATTTTTCCTAAAAGGTTCATACAACGCCTTGGCATTTTCGTTCATTTAGGGGATGAACTGCTTAAACACTATGATAGTACAATGATTTTGGAAATTTTGAAAGACCCCAAGTCCCATGGGGAAGCGAAACACATAGACATCAGATATCACTACATGGTTGAACAAAGGGAATTATCCTAAAGCATATCTCCACTATCAATATGGTGACTGATCCTTTGACAAACCCCATTTCTAGGGACATCTTCCTTACTCATGTTAGAAATTTGGGTCTTCGTCATCAATGATATGTATGAGTTGGATATTTCTTTAGACATTATTTATATAGTTCTTTACTTTATATATATATATATATATATATTCCTTTTAACTGATATGTGTGTGTACATATCTTCTTTTGTAAAAATGTCATTAGACTTGAATCGACCCAATCACAAGAGTGATTCACCTTAGTGTCTAGATATAGTGAGAAGATGTGTCAAATTCACCTTGACCCTTAGAGATAGTTAAAAAGAAGAACCAACAACTTTAAATTTAACTCATACCATAGTAAGAGCCAAGATGAGACATTTTCCTTATGAGTTATGATCAAAATTAAAGATTGAATATCTTAACATAGTCTACTTATAGCCAAGTGTGAGACTTCAAATAGGTACCATGGAGGCAAATGGAATGAATAACTCAGGTTAGGCACTTGATAGAGCGATTAAACAAAGATTCGTATGATGATTTTTTTATTTTATGACTGATATGCCCACATTTATGGAAGTCGCACCATACCATACCTATTATACTATATGTGTTTATACTGACTATTAGAGAGAGTGACTCAATGGATCCTTGCTTCATCACTTTGTGAGCCACATGGATCAAATTAAGTTGATCTTCTCTCTACCTGAGACTATTCATGAAAATGATGCTCAATGTTGTTACTTTAGCTTGCTCCTTAGCATCATAGATGATGCAATCTAGCAGGACAAGACTGGAAAGCAGTTGGGAATAGTCAGATTGAGATGATGGCTTAGGAAAAACTATTCAATAATGCACCTTTGTTTTGTGGCTCATTGCCCAGGCGGCCTGTCTTATTTTGTTTCGATTTAGTCATAGGCACATTACATATTAGGGGTTAGAAGTGCTCATTATGAGGGATCAAGAGTGCGAGGCCTGAGGTAGTTGGATTTTTTAGGGCTATTACAAATTATTTGTGAGTGACGTGCTATGTTAGTTACATGGAAGCTTATATGAGGTTTCTGGATCGGGTTGAGTGGAAAATTAGTCACTGCAATCGGGAGGCTAACTCTATTGTTGACTTTCTTTCCAAGTTAGCTGCGCATTTTGAGATTTCTTACCATGTGAATGCCTAGCCGGCTTTGGTCAAGATGGATCTAGATATGGATGCTTCGGGTCGTCCAAGATATAGGATGACTTAGTGTCTTTTTCTTTTGTGATCTATTTTTTGTGTCTTATGTGTGGTTGATGAGGTTGGATCTTCTCCTTCTGCTGGTGGCAATGCCAAAGGTGGATTAGAAGGTCGGCCTTAGTCATATTGTTGGCTGTTTTGGTGTCTCCTCTTGGCTCCATTCAATTTGTAAATTATTCCATATTTTTTCTTTTATATTTTATACAAATGATTCTTAGCAAAAAAAAAAAAAAAAAAGGTTAGATGGAAGCTTGATGTAATACTCCTACTTTCATATTATCTTATTAGTTTGCATGCTTCATTTCCAATATGAAATGACACATGTGGTAGAGAGATTTACATGGACGATTGAGTATATTGTGTAGGCAAGTAGGAAATGTAAGTTGTATTGTACAAAACATTTATGTGATGTTTTCATTTTGTCAACACAATATAGTTTGAGTCAGTAGAGCAATATAGCTAGTAGAGTGACATGGCAGAGTATTAGAGTATTAGAGATGCCAAAGTATCAAAGATAGTATCAGTTGAGAGTATCAGAAATGGAAGAGTATTAGCTATGGTCCCATAGTGCTTGATGAGGTGTATTAGTTGAGTCAATCTACAAAGCTATTTCGGTTAATTCACATGAGATGGGTGCTATAGTCATTAGGACATTAATGCGAAGGGGTTTCTAGTGCTTCTAGTGATGAGGTGGCCAGAAGCAACGATGTGGCTATGTACATTCACCCTAATGATCTGGCAAATATGGATAGTGTGTCAAATTTTTATTGAGTGCAATTGGTGTAGTAGTGGTGTATATTACGGATTTCCAAGCCTAATATTGGTAATTTGGGGCTATTTTACTTAGAGAAAATTTCTGCAGTAAAGATAAATTTTTTGGGTGTCGACTCCTGTATGTAAGTTGAAGAATAAAAAAAATTCTTTTTAACGCACCAAATTCTATCTCGATTCGATATCGAATGAAGAAGTTATATCTTATGAAAATTTTAAAGGCATTTTGGTTATTTTATATGACCAAGTTTGATGATGGATTGTTTTGGAATATTATAGACCTTGAGTTGTGAATAATACGTAATTTTGTTCAACTCGATCCAAGTCCGAAAGAGGAAGATATGCCCATTTTTGTTCAACAACTCCTTATATGTCAAAGGTGTTCAATCAAATGCCTATTTGTATGTGTACACATGTTTTAAGGTGATTTGGGCCCACCTTGTAAGGTGGCAGTAGTGGAGGGTATTGGTAATTTTTTTGGTGTTGAGAAGTTGTGGTTTGGTGAGGTGGCAAGTGGTAGCAATCAATTTTTATATGGGGAGATTGGGTTGCAAATCCCAAGATTTTTTAAAACCATTGGATGGGCATTCAAAGTCAAGTACAGTGAAATTTGAATTTCCAAGGCACGAATATGGAGCACAGCTCGCCAACATAAATGCCCAAGGAGCTAGCATGCAATGTAGCTTGGTTAATGTTCAATATTCTTAGAATAAAGTCATTAAATGCATCAAGTTTCCTCTATTCCATATAGATCTTAATGAGTGGATATTAGTTTCTAGATTTATGGACTGCACCACATGCCATCTCCTCTTGTGCACTAAGTCAACAAGAAGTTAAAGCATCCCCTTTTTGGATATTTGTGAATCCATCCAAGCCTTGAGCTGTTTCTCCATCTAATAGTCAAATCTTGAGATTCCTTGTCTGAGTGATTCTCAAAGTAGCAGTGTGCACTTGAGAGCTCAAGGTTTCCAGAGAAGGTGAAGTTGATAGTGCTATTGAACTTGAGGCATCATCGGGACATCTGTGAATACCTTAGACAGTGGTTGTATGCATCTCCTACCCTTGCATTTATTTACATTTATTTTTTGGATACATGTATATATGCTGAGTATAGGAAATTGACATATTAGACCTATACTAGGCTATGGAAAAATGTAAGGTATCTATTACAAACCCAACTTTACTGTTATTGATTTGTAGAAGATGTTTAGTGGTGCTAGACACCGGGAGTGGGTGCTCCCTAGCAGTGGGTGCTACTACTTGTGTTGGCACCGCATATGCCCTCCTATATGGGTAAACCTGATAGTGGATGCTGTCAGTTGTATTGGCACTAAGTGCTCTCTTTGTTCCATGCTGGGAAAAACCTAGGTGTGGGTACTCCAACTATAGATGCAGTACTCATAGTGTATTGAGTAGATATGAAGATGTTACAAGTACTACTCTAGGAACGTAGACAATTTTCCAAACCTCATGAAATCCTCTGTATTATGGGTGTTATTGCTTTGGATTTGGAGTGTTGTGTGCTATAGGATTGATGTGCATATCTAGAAGTACCTATGATGAGAGGTTGGGTGTGTATAAGACTACATGTATATTAGCTATAGTACCAACAATGATTTCTTATCAGCATGCACAGTCATAAAAGGAAAATGAATTCTAGACACTGATTCACCCCTCTCAATGTCAGCCGAGACTCAACAAGTAGAATTGAGCCTTGAACTGGTTCATGGGTGGGGCACCCAAATGGATCGGCACTGATTCAGCTAGCATTTCTAATCCTAACTATCCAAATCTCTATAAATAAGAGATTTAACTATAAAAGAAACACATATACAATGATCAAAAGCTCTCATTCTCTCTCTCTCTCTCTCTCTCTCTCTCTCTCTCTCTCTTGTGTGTTAGTGTCTCCATGGGTCTCCATCCTAGTCCTTAGATTTTGAGGGTGAATAAGTGAAGGATTTTCATTTATTAACCAAATGATATTTCCTTAAAATTTTGATCATCAGGGGTTCAGTGGGGATGACACCAAGGCTACTAGATCCATTCCACTATATGGAAATGTCATTGAGGCAACCATAGACCTCTGTTGTTACCATTCTACACAAGTAAACCTTTGAAACTATGGAAAGTTTTAGTCTTTGATACTAAAAACATGATACAAGACTAAAATTTTACTAATCTCCCAAAAAGAAACAAAAGTACAAGACACTTCCATCGACATGTTATAGTATCAAGCAAAGATTCTATTCGCACAAGAAATAAACATTTTTTATTGAGAGAAAAACTTAAACCAAGTGATCGTGTGGTGGTTCTGATGCTAAAGTAAAAAACTAATTCAAAGCCTTCATGTTTATGCAGCATTCAAGGTATTTGCTATGTCGATGACAAATCGGTATTTGACATCAAATTTAAGAAGACGCTCCATAGCGATGTTGACATAGTCCATTGGAATAACCTCGATGTTTGCTGTTATATTGTGTTTCCCTGCAAAATCAATCATCTTTTGTGTCTTCTTCATTCCCCCAGTAGCACTTCCACCCACAAGTTTCCTCCCTGTACAGAGTAATCTCATTGCTTAGTAAACATAAAAATGAGATCAATTCATTCCTTGAGAACTCAAAAAAGAAATTTATAGGAAAATCATACGACCAGAGATGATGCTTAGAACTTAATGTTGAGTAAAAATAACATATAAAAAAACTTTGTACAACTGAAATGACAATGTTGAAATGGACGAGTGGTGAAACTTAAAATGATAAAATAAGGTTTGAACAAATTATGGCTAATTTAGGATCAGTTGCTATATGTGATAAGTTGCATGAAAGTAATGAGGTGGCATCAACATGTGCAACGGAGGACTTTGAAGGGCTCAAGTATAGATGGGTGATTTGATTCAGATTGAAGGAGCTGAAAGAGCTTGGGAAAGTCTAAAACAATTCTAAGAGAAGTGGTACATAAATAAACGTATAGCAAAGACTAGTATCTAGTAGGATTCTGAAAAGTGCTTATTGGAGGGAGAAAAGTGATTCATATATCTGACCCCTTTTAATTGTATAAGGATGAGTATACTTTTGCGAATGGCCCATGTGTGGTTGAAGACGTAGGTATAGACCACAACACCTTTTAAACCAATCTAAATTTGATTGGACCAAAGCTGTTGAAGACATAGGATCATGACTCACAAGTAATTCAGCTATTGGGCTTCAAGATATTAATAATGCTACCTTATTTCTCTCCCTCCCTCCCTCCCTCCCTCCCTCATTGTTGATTGTTGACTTAGATAATATACGATGAGGTGATCCATTTAGTGATAGAGAGAAGTGAACATGCATTCCCTACCAATAGATTTATAATTTTTGTAATACTCACCTATAAGCAAAGGGAAGACGGGTAGTTCAAGCGGCTCGTTTGGTGCACCAACCATGACAAGCTTCCCATGAGATTTTAGTAGTTCAATCAATGGTAGAAGAGGATGAAAGGCAGAAACTTGTCAATAATGCCGTCAAAAGTGCCCATGGCTTCCTGTGCATACGAAGAATATATTTATAAAAAACCAAATATTATATGCAGAATAAAGAATGTTATCTCCTAATGTATCTTATACCCACATACATGGGGAGTGAGCCAAGCCAGTAGTGTCTTTATATTTAAAATATTAATATCACTTTATACTACTATTGGGTCAATGCTCTATTATGGAAATGCCCTTAGATTATTAATGATTCTTAGGAATTCAGATTTACTTTAGATGCATGATTTCTCTTGTGACCCCGCTGTTTTGTTTCACATTGTAGGCAAGATGGCAGGGATTGGTCCATTTAATAGAGGTCCCCACTCCCATTCCCTATAATGTAAGCCTTTTTTTTTTTTTTTTGGATAAAGTCTATAATGTAATGTAATGCATGCCATTTCGTGACTCTGACACGCAATTCTACTCCTTTGTTGGGCAGGTCACTGTGGGAATGATTATTTAGAGTAAGGACCCACCAATATCTATTAAAGTGGTAAATTATTAGTATTTTCTTTCTCTATCTCTTTCCATCTCACATGAAACGATTGTTTGTTCGGGATTCCAAGCCAGCACTAGTGGATGGAGTAGATAATTTTCTTATTAAATATATATATATATATATATAAATATAAAAGTTTTCAAACCATGTTTGCATTTTTTTAATATTGAACATTCAATTAATTCAACCAATTAGTTGAACTGGGTCATGATTTAGTTTATTCATGGGTCACCCATGTGGGATAACCATAGATCCATTAGGATTCGAAATCCTAACTTGTTAGATCTTTATAAATAAGAGGTTTTGTCACAATAAAGTAGGTTTTTGACCTAATCTCAATAGCTCTCTGTCTATTATCCTTAGCCTATCTCTATTGAGAGTGTGTTTCTAAGGATCTCTATTACTATCCTCGGACTTGGAAGGTAGAACTTAGCCTCGCGAGATTGTCGCAAACCCTCAATTGTACTCTTTCGTGCCAAACAACGTGCAAAGCAACCGGATCTTCTTCCTTGCGTGGAAACTACATCGAATTAACTCTAGATCCCCATTTACTTTCCATTCTATACAAACATTACCGCACGATGGCCTCCAATGTACAAAACCAATCTATCGCAACTCATTAATAGTGAGTTCTTTTATGTCAATTACTCACGTAGAACCCTTTTTCTTTTTGAAATTACTATTTGTTTATCTAAGTTAAATTGCAATAAGAATTCTGGAGATGTGTACCTGCATGTGAGCCTGATCACGGCTGACCAAAAAGGAATCAGCACCAAGATGTTCAATTGCTTCTTTTTCCTTGCTAGGAGATGTACTAATCACAGTCACCTTCATTCCAAAAGCCTTGGAAAATTTCACAGCCATATGCCCAAGCCCAACAAGCCCTACAACACCCAAGTGCATACCAGGCTCACTTAGTCCATAATATTTCAATGGACTGTACACTGTAGTCCCTGCAGAAAGTTAGGGTGCACCGGCATCGAGCGGCAAGTTATCCGGGAACACCACCGCATACCGCTCACTGACCACCATTATATCGGAGTAGCCTCCATAGTTGACGGTGCCATCATAATAAGTTGCGCCGTAGGTGAGCATCACCTTAGGGCAGTAGCTCTCTAGGTCATTGGTGCAGTTACTGCAGGAGTGACAAGCCCCAATATTGCACCCCACACCTACCTTATCTCCCACTTTGAATCTTTTCACCTTACATCCTACCTCTGTTACTATTCCCACAATCTCGTGCCTGCCAATTTATGCCTTGATTGATTAGAATTGAATAAAGAAAACTTCATTTTCATAGTCTTCAGTATGAAGTAAAAATAATTTGAAGAGAAAAATAAAAATTGTTGATTTTAGGTTACATTTTTTGCATTTTACTGACTTTACTATTAACCAAACAGTCCCCGATATGAATGTGTAAAGTTTTCATTTTAAAATAGAACTAGAAGGTGTAAAGACTCCCAAGTATATAAGAGATGAGGGCTATAGGATGAAAAAGTTCACCTAGACATCTCGCTGTGGGAGACTAGGAGTTCTCATTTTTCTTGCTAAGAAGAAGGGACCAAAAGTTCGCAGAGACCTTTGTCATTTTCTTTTTGACAGAGGAATTAACAAGGGAGAAGCTATAACCAGACTAGATGAATTGAAAATTACTACCAACTGGGAAGAATAATAGATTTGGGTTCACACTCAACAGTTGTGGTGAATGGTACCCTCACAGGATAGTTGCAGTCCTACTGACCAAATGAATTGAAATTGAGAGGGCCTATCGACTGGGCAGAATCGTAGATTCGGATTCACACTCAACAGTTGTGGTGAATGAGTCCTGGTCTGATTGTGCTGGCTCCCCCACTAACATGGTCGATGCTTTCCACAGACTAGCTAATCTCTTAAGATGATACTTGAGATCTTCAGATCAACCTTGTGAAGCCAACCCATGACTCCAAGATGACTTTTTAGAAGCATTGGATTGTATTGAGGTTAGCTTATCCTTCTCATACAAAATCTATGGTGATATGTTCCTATTTTCATTTTGGTATTAGTAGGGGCTACATAAACCATGTGGGCTTTGTCTCTTAGCCTTGATTTGCTAGGCACTTGGCTACATGAGTAGCTACATCAGCATTCATACCGCTCCACCAATAGAATTTCTTCAAATCCTTATACATCTTTATACTATCCGGATGAATTAAGTAGGGTGAGTTGTGTGCTTCATTTAGTATCATTTCCCTCATTTCTTCATCCTTTGGTACAGAAAGCCCATCTTTGAACTTGAGGACTCCATTCTCAGTCAACATAAATTCCAAGTCTTTCTGTTTGCCTTCTCTTATATCATTTTCTATCTTCTAAAAATTTCCATCTGATAGTTGGGTAGCTTGAATTTTCTCTATAAAAGAAGGTTGTATCACTACTGCATCCAGGGTTTCCATTATCTCATTCATCAGTAGTTCCAAATCCCTTCTCCTGTCTTCCTCAATCAACTGTTTGTTCACAATCAATGGTGCTAGGGACAAAGTTTGATTTTTTTTTCCCAAACCATCGGCCACCACATTGGCCTTTTCAGGTGATAATGGATGGTGCTGTCATAATCTGTCATTAGCTCCAACCATCTTCTTTGCCTCATATTCAACTCTTTTTGGGTAAAAAAGTACTTCAGATTTTTATGATCACTGTAGATCTCACTCTTTTCACTATGTAAATAGCGATGCCAAATATTAATGCAAAGATTATCATTGCGAGTTTCAAATCATGTGTGGGTAATTCTTCTCATATTATTTTAGCTATCGAGATGCATATGCAACAACTTTGCCATTATGAATCAACACACAACTTAAGCCCATTTTAGATGCATCACTATATACTACCATTCCGGGGTTGCCTTTTGGAATAGTTTGTACGTTAGCTGACATGAGTCTCTACTTCAGCTCTTGCAAAATTTCCTCACATTCATTACACCTTTCAAATCTTACTCCCTTCCGTGTCAATTGGGTCGTAGGAGCGGAAATCCATGAGCAATTCTCTATAAATCTTCTATAGTATCTTATTTGCCCCAAGAAACTACAGATCTCACCCACATTTTTTGGTGCTTCCGAATCCAAAACAGCCTTCACCTTTCTAGGATCTACTTCAATGCCCTTCTCTGAGACAACATGCCCTAGAAAATTTACTTGAGAAAGCCAAAATTCACATTTGCAGAATTTTGCATATAATTGTTTTTGTTTCAGTTGCTACAGGTTCAATCTCAAATGATAGCATGTTTCTCTTTGCTCTTGGAGTAAATCCGAATATCATCTATGAACAAAATGATGAAGTTGTCTAACATGTCATGAAACACTCTACTCATTAGCTCCATGAACACTGCAGGTGCATTGGTTAACTCAAATGGCATGACTAGAAATTTATAATGTCCATAACGGGTCCTAAAAGCTACTTCTTGATGTCACACTCTCTGATCTTGAGTTGATGTTACCCATATCTGAGATCAAATTTGGATAATGTTGTTGCACTTTATAATTGATCAAACAGGTCATCAACTTCTAGGCAACAGATATTGATTCTTGATAGTCAGTTTGTTGAGTTTCCAATAGTCTATACACATTCTCATACTCCAGTCATTCTTCCTGACAAAGAGCACTGGTGCTCCCATGGAGACACACCAGGTCTGATGAATCCCTTCTCCAACAAGTTTTGTAGTTTTTCCTTCAGCTCTTTCAATTCTAAAAGTGCATTCTATATGGAGCTATAGACACAGGTGCAGCTCTAGGGACTAAGTCCATAATAAACTTTGTCTCTCTGTCCAGGGGAAGTCCAACCAGATCTTCAGGAAATATATCCAAAAAATCTTTCACTACCTCTATATTCTCAAAAGACTTGTTCATCTTGGTTGTAACTGCAATGGATGCCAATTAGGCTTCACACCCTTGGTCTAGCAACTTTGTTACTTCAAGTGGAGATATAACCACCTTTCTAGATTTCTTTCCCTTCTTTCCTTTGTAAACAAATTCACCTCCCTCACAAGGCTTGAATCCTCATTATAAGAATCATTTATTATATCTTTTATTCCGTTGCATATGAGTTTAGTGATTCTTGTTGTGGTTATGTATAGAAGGCATTGCTTCTGAGATCCTGGGAGGACTTGTAGGATGATAGTAAGCATCTCAGTCACATTTCGATTTCTTAAACAATGGGATGTAACTAAGGCCCTAGAACCCTATTGAGGAGCCCAATTTTGGGTAGGGAATAGAGCTCAGATTTAACTTCTTGTATGGCCTGGGGTTAGGCACCCACCTCGTCTAGTTAGATTGGTCTTTCTACCAGACGCTTAGATTTAAAAAAATCTCCTAAAAATTTAATAGTCCTAGATCAACATGTATGACTATGCATGAATGATTACACTATCATATTTATACAAAAATATAAAGAAAAATTAAGATTATATTCTAGCATATGGCATAAATGAATTCTACATTATTCCTACTAGGGATGAAGAGCTTACCTAAGTTTGGACATTTATGATGGCTAGAAAGGGAAGCCCTCTC
Organism: Macadamia integrifolia; assembly: GCF_013358625.1. Taxonomy (NCBI): domain Eukaryota; kingdom Viridiplantae; phylum Streptophyta; class Magnoliopsida; order Proteales; family Proteaceae; genus Macadamia; species Macadamia integrifolia. The sequence continues at coordinate 271,669 of NW_024869058.1, forward strand.
TACTCCAAATGTAAAATTTTGACGAATTCCTCGAATCAAAGATAAGGGATTTTCCTTCTTCTTTCTTTCTTGGAGGAATCAGACTTTGGGGTTTCAGCGGAATTTCTAGGCTTTTTGAGATTTTGGGATTTCCAGGCTTCTAGAAAAATTTTGGGGCTTTCTAAGGTTTTGTTGGAGTTTATTGAGAAATTATGGAATTCTTATGGTTTTGGGGATATTAAGCTTTTTCAAAATTTTTATGGAAATCTATGGCTTTTGGGGCTTTTCCAAGGTTTCTATAGAATTCTGGGCCTTTTCTGTGTTTTCCAACTACTTTTGGGGAAAATCTAGGCTCTATATGGTTTTGAGTATTTTTGAGATTTTTTGGGTTTTGTTTTTTTTGGTGGAATTCTGAGATTTCTACGAAATTCCGAGGTAGGGACTGGCTTTGGAACTTAAAAAGTAGGGTTACAGAAATTTTCGAAGTTCCTAAGAGTGAAAATGGGATTTCGAGAATTTTTTTTTTTATTTCTGAATGAATTTGTGAATAAATGGGGTTCCTATTTATAGGTAGCATAGATGAGCAAAAAATTCATTTGGCATGAAGTAGGCTCTACCTTTAGGTAGGAAGACTTTGATCTTGATCCACCTACACTATTCACAGTGCCACCAAAACCCTAATCAAGATAGGAACTTTTGGGAGGTGTTGTGGGCTATCTGGGCATCTAATTTTCACGTGTAATATATTGATGAAATTTTCTTTATGAGTACTATTCAATAATGAGGGAATCAAGTTCATTCTTTGCTCGAAAGTTTACAGAAAATGTGAAACAATTGAATTTTACATAATTATAGCAAAGGTAGGGATCGACAACCGACTTCTGGGTGGTCCACTGGCTAACTCCCGGCTTGAAATGTCAATTATCAAAACAAAAGTAACGAAATTCATGAATTCAAAATTTATAATATACATGTTATACCTGTAAATTCTAGGTTAATTCAACTCTTGATCTTAAATGATGCACTAAAGATGGAAACCACATGCAAACCACAAGTGATCTATGGTGTGCTATGGGTCATTGTTTGGAAGGAAAGAACAACATTTCATGTCAATGCAGGCTTTGCCAAGAGACTTGGAGGAGATTCAGATAGGATAAGCCTTGGTGGTAACTGTACATAACCCTGCACACATACCATATATATATATATATATGTTACATCATTACATGATTGCATACAAACTTCATTGGAAGCCACTCTTCATTTGAGCAGCAACATTGAAGAAAGCCTACCAAAACTAGTATAATAAGACCAACTATAAAGAAGCAAGTCTCTTTCACTTTATAATTTTTTAGTAGAAATGATATCTGTAACAAAATTACAGAGGTAAGAGAGGTGGAGCCACATCATTCTACGTGGCAATGAGTTGTGCGAGGCACCCAGGGCAAGGCGTGGGCCATGCTAGTTTTAGTGTGGTGGACAAGCAGAGACAATGGTGGAGTTTGTAGAATCAACATCGCGTAGGTTTTCTTCAGGGCAACTAGCAAAATTTAAGCTGAGGTGGAGATTTTTGGGTTCTTATGTAGCAGTCCACATAATTATTATTGGGGATTGTACTATATTTGGGTCGGGTTTTGGGTCCAGTACATGTATTGGACAAAATTATAATTATGTGCGATTTTCTTTTAGGTTTTCCTATATTTTATCTTTGTTGGAAAAATCCAAGACACAAGCAAGGGAGGCCATATTGTAATGTGGAGAGGTCAAGATATTTTATTAGATTAATGAAAAATTCTTTAATTCTCTCATGAACTCGTAGGTATTAAAGCTAAAGCACATTAAATTATTCATGTTGTGTGAGCTTGTTTGCTTCATTTTCTTACTTGTGTTTACATATTGTTCCCAACAGCGGGCACCAAATTCGGTGTTGGCAAGTTTGTTGTGCCTCTATGTATGAAAAAAACTCTCTAGCAAGTTTTCAATTCCAACATGTAGTCTGGTGCGAAGAGGAAGATTGTTGAGTTCCACACAAAAACAATAATCCCAAATCATATGTGAGTATTTTGATGTGAAGGCTTATTAGGACTTGGGCATCCTCTTCATAATGGATAGAGTGAGTTCTACCCAAATCCGAACACTTCAAACATAGTTTTGATTAATTTCATAATTGTTTCAAGTTCAAATTTGACTTGTGCCATAGCTACAAGAATCTCTGTCACATGGACCCAACAACATCCAACAATATACGAAAAGTGGTGAAAAACTATAGATGTCACTAACGAGTAGTGAAATTAGTTAATTGTTTCTAATGATCATTATGGGTTGGGAATGGTGTGAAATTTATGGGCTGACTAACCTAGTGAATTCCATGATGGGCCTTCATCAAGGAGCACTAACACTTCTTGGTCCAACCATGAATGCCAAGGTCACATTCAAGATCTCTGTAAGAATTCTCCACCTAGGCCCAAGAATGAAGGAACATTGACAGTGAGCAATGCACTATGCTAATAGGATGAAGAGCACCTAGACCAGTTGTTGGGCCATCTGCGAAACAGCACCCAGTTTGGTATAATGGTTGTTAAATAGCTTGGGCTACTATGAGACCCTAATCTCATGCTTTGGTAGTAGTACTACTAGAGGAAAAAAATGCCGAGGGGAAGAAGGTTGCCGGCATCTAATCGGAGTTAATAATCGAGGACTTCTGATTGGATATAGTTGGCTTTTTGAGCTGAAATGGAGCCAATTTGAGAAGGCACTTGCGGGAATCCAAGATTGGCTTTTCCTGATGTAATCAATTTGATGAATATATAAAATGGGCCTGAGGTTCACCATCTTTAGTGGATATCTAATTAGTAGATCTATCTTATCCCTTACGAATTGTTGTACAAAAGGGTGAAACCTAACTATACTGCATTGGGCCAGGAAATCCCAGATAGGAATTTGGAGTAGTACATCAAAGATTTGAATTTGCATTTAAACATGCGCAAATGATATACAAAAGAAGCAACGGAAATTGGAGAAGAAGGCATATGTAATCAAATCATTGGAGTATCCAAAATAGAACAATAATAAATAAAGAGAAAAGAATGTGGTGGTGCGCTCCTACACCAGGATAGGGCGAGGCAAAATCACTATCTTGTCCCCTTGTTGAATGTCTTGATGTGCGTTTTTATTGGTGCCTATATTTGTGCAGAGGCCACTCAACTAAGTAGCATTCTCTCTCCTAATAAATAAATGAAGCCTATTACTGGATCTATCGCCTTGTGTCTCCCGTCCCTAACCTTGTTAATTTGCTTTCAAAATACCTGTATTTACCAATGCCTTTTTCAATCCTACCAAAAAAGATTTCCAGCATAGTTGTCGCGTATCCGACATTGGCCCAAGTGCAGCCAACGTCAGTTAAGTCAACCACTGTTGGACTGTAAAGTTGAACACACCCCAGATCAATTTCGATACCATTTGGCCCCGGCTTGACACAAACTGACTCAATGCCGACATCAGCCAATAAGCAACAACCGTCGGCCTGAACGGCTGAACCTTCGCTGTCAGACTATAAGATACTGTAGTTTTGAAGTCTAATCTGACACCATTTGTTCCGGCATTGACACAAAGTGGGCTATAGCTGACACCAGCTATAGAACATCAGACGTCGGATTAGTTTAGCCATGGACTGAGGCTGTACAAGTTTTTACTGAGTCCAAGTTTGGGAATTTTAGGATTTGGCACTCCTTGTCTTTTCCACTGCAATCCTCACATGCATATTTGGTCCCATCCTAGGCATCTAAGGAGTCGCACACTATTTCCTATGCTCGGAATCAAAATTCCTACGGTCTATGGGACATTGCAAATAAGGAGTGAAACAGACAAGCAGTGCAAGAATTTCAAGTTTCAATAACTTAGGGGAATTAAATCCTGGTATGTTCATAAAAAGCGACCCAATGGTTGTACAACTTCAAAAGTTTCAAAAACAACCAAACGGTTGTATACATCATCAAGAATAAAAAGAAAAAGGGAAAGGGAAAAGACTAGTCAGAGTCCTTCGAAGCTTGGGATCTTCGCTCTCTCCTGGCATCCTTCTTAGAGCTACTCACTTCCTCGTCTTCGAACGAGGTGCCGCATCATTACCCTCAGCGTTATCCTCTCCACCTCCTGCGGTAGCTACTGATGTGCCCTCACCAATCTGCTCCCGTAGCTTTCAAATAGAGGATTGATAGCCTTTGATGTCCATCCTCATATCATCCAATTCAAGTTTCTGCATACATACATTGATGAGTTATTACACTAGGAAACTAACCATACGGGTATAATTACAAGAAGGGAACTGGAGAATTACCATGGCACTGTGAGTTGCCATCTCTTTCTCCAACAACTACTCATATCCATTGATGATCAATCGGAGATCATCATACTTGTTGCCTGGAATCTGTGAGGCAAAGCAAAGAGGTTAAAACAATATAAGGAATAAGAAAAGAAGATTGCAAGATATACATACATAAGAATGCGGGGTGGGAACCCCAGTCGAAGGCAGACCACTGTTAGTTAAAACGGAAACAGCAAAAAAACAGAGACGTACGGTACGAGTTTTAAACAGATAAAAACGATGAACGGTACGGTCAAAAGAACGGTAAAAAAAAAAAAGGAAACGTCAAATGGACGGAAATGAACGGTACGAGTATTAAACGTGTAGTTTTCCAAAAAACGAAACCAAAAAAAGGGCAATATACTCATGTAATTTGAGAGATTATTGCCTGTATACCTGCATCTAATGTTCTAAACTACATCAACATCAAACATTCATGCATATATCATCCAAAATATAGCATCCAATGTAAATTCAAAATTAAAACTTAATACACCATATTAAAAAAGACATGTCCAAAA